>NC_057937.1:17593199-17730699 GCF_018555375.3 Anguilla rostrata
ATCACACTTGTAGCCAAACTTCAGGTATACAGGAAGTGCTTGTTGGCTGCAGACCCGATACATAGGTTGCCCATATACTTTATTTCTTCTAATTGTTTTAGTACAGGTTGTTCTGAACTATGTTACAAACTAGTTTGTTTAGCATTGAGGTCTTGGAGGTGTGTGGTTGGTTGCTCCTTCCTTGAGTCTCTCGGGAATGTGAATGTGAATCATGATCTTGACCTCGATGAGCAGGTGGAAGCCGGAAATGTCTTAGAAATGTCTTTCTGATTCCAGCAACATAAAGCACATTTGCCTGGCTCTGGTGTTGAATGCAAAGGTAATTCATGCTTGTACGTATCTGTGGCTCTCTCTCTCTCCTCCAGCGGCTGGAGCCAGGCGCAGGTGGTGGCTGGCCTACACCCTGCTCAGAAACCCGGGCCTGGTGGTAGTCCGCAGGCAGGGGGTCGTCCTGCCCGTCACACCCACTGCCCCGCCCGCAGCGATGATCATGCTGGAGCCCTGAGTAGTCGCCTGCACCCTACTCCTGCACTCCTTTGGAAACTTCTAGAACTAGTAGCTCCTTCTTGCCCATTTTGGTATTCCTGCTTCGGGTGGTCGTTGGCCACAGGTTTCACAGATCTCTACTGCATGGCTGATTCCCTTCACCTTTCCCCCAGTGTCAGCCCATCCACATGCTGTAAAGATCAGTGAACCTGAGCAGAATGACTTGCTCTCTGCCCTTTCTTCGAGAACAGGGATCTCACGCTATTCTTGCTCAGTTCCGCCCCCAGTCTGCTTCTGTCAGCAGCTCTTTGTGTGTGAGCACCCCGTTTAGTAGTAGTTTACAATTTTAGTGAATTAGGCCTGGCATGTGTTTGTGTGTGTTGCCTGCAAACAGTAGTCATTAAAGCAGGGATCAAAAACTCCAGTTCAGGGCGGCAGCAGTGCCTGCCAGGATTTTGTGGTTTCCAATCGGCAGCCATTTTTTGTAAACAAGGTGTGAATGGCAATCAGTGACTCAAAGTGCTTAAGTACTGCGTACCAAAAAACTAGCATATACTTTGGCTGCCCAAGACTGGAGTTTGAGATCTGTCCTTAAGAACATTGCATACTATTGGGCATGCTCGATGTACCTTTCCGGGGAAAAATGGTGAGACCCATGTGAAAATACAGCTGTTTTTATGAGGCATTGGAACACGCAACATCGTTTTTTCCAGTGAGACAGTCTCATAAGTAAATTACAGACTTGGTATTCAAACTGCCGTTCCAAACCAGCCACACTGGTGCTTTCATAAGAAACCAATTCTTTGGTTCTGCTTATAAATATGTTTGATAGTGACAGAAATTCCCTGCTCTGTCTTCTCCATATTGCTTGTTTGTCTTGTGGTGTGTTCACGGGTAGTTCTGATTGGTGAGGTGAAGTTTTGGTGCGCGAAAACAAGAACACCCATTGTTTCTTTATAAAATTAGAAGTCCTGCTTCAGTTTTGAACTGTTTTTCAAAATATTTTAATAAAAAATTTTTATAAGGTTTTTCCAACATATGTATTGTTTTTTATACATTAAATCTCACTGCTTCCATTTCACATTTCACATGATTCTTTGACAGTCACATGACTCAAGGCTCCTCCATGATTGGTTTCAGTAACGTTCTTGTGTTGTTAGTCCCTGCAATACCAGATAAGTCCAGCAGGGGCCAAGAGCCGTTACAATTCCATTTCTTCCGGAGGACCAGCAGTCGTTTCCAGTACAGTGGAAATCCCACCACCATTTTGTGAGACATTCAAACCCTCCCCCACCCTTCTGCCAATGGCTTGTGCACACGCTCACTTGAGTGTACTTGAGTGGAGCACACTAGCGGAAAAAGACGTGCACATCGTGCTCAGGCTATGGAGGTGAGGGTTCAGAGGTCGTAGGTAAAAGCGGGGTCGAAGGCTATAGCCGCAGTCTCTTGATGTCCTCGCTGCGGAAGTCGATTCTGAGCGCCAGCACCTGCCGGACCTCCGCAGGGGTCAGGCGCCAGGTCAGGGGTCCGGAATTGGGACCCCAGTAATCCAAAATCTCTGTCACCTGAACGTGATACGCAAACACACAGAGAACAATCCGGATTATTAACACCCATGTCTTCCTGCTTCAAAGGCCTTAAACAGCGGTTCTCATCCCTGGTCCTGGAAGAGCCCCTGTGTATGGCCCTTGTATTCCAACCTTAACTGCAATTCACAAAGTATAAAGAGCAGTTAATAGGTTTTAAATTAGACATTTTGTCTGAGGAGCGATGGTTTACCCTCTTAACAGAATATTCATGTTACAATAGTCCACATTTATTTAAGGGCTTATTTAAGGACATTTTAGTTCACAGACAACTGATGCATTAAATTTCTTGCAATACGCTGTGGCAAATTATTCCACTTGAAAAGGGGTCACATTTTGTACTGGCTGACTGACAGATCTACAGATGAAAGTAGTGAAGTTCCACATGCTGAAAGTGTGGGGTTCTAACTGCTCACTGTCATTTAAGAAAACAAAGAGTTCAACGACAAAGAAAATTGTAATTGAGCCCAATCTGCATCCAGTTAAAATCTGTTGCGGACTAAATTTTGGAACCTTAATAAAACATGAGATAGTTTGGAACGAAAACCAGCACCCAAAAGTGCCCTCCAGGACCAAGGCTGAGAAGGGACCTTGCGAGAGACAGTCAGACATGGTTTCCCACAGCTGGGTTTGACCCGGTCCAGCACTAGCAGTGTGCAATACTGAAGCTGGCCCAGATCAGATCACACTTCCAAACAGTCATCAGCTTCTTCATGACTTTGTAACACAATAACTTGAGCTGGATTACACCTGCTAGTGAGTGAACACAGATGAAATCCCCTGTCCCCTTGCTATAAACTTGCAGCGTGCAGGTCCAGAGTATCTCATATATAGTTATTTATTTAGCAGGTACCATGCATGAATCATTAGCTGTACCAGTATTAGCCGCAAAGCTAATTTTCATCTACAGTCCCTGGGCTGGAAACATTGAAAACATTAAAACTTCAGAGTAAAAAAAGAAAAGCATAGTACAAGATTAAACGGGTGCTTCAAATGTCAGAGGATTCAAAAATTGAAAAAAAGAGAAAAAAACCCACAGAGCTATTTAAAAATTAATCCGAGGGTTAAGTATTAGGTTGAAAGAACCGAGTCATGTTCCATTTTGAGAGCAATTAGTCAGGCCGGGTTTCAGATGTGAAGTGAAGAGACTGACAGAGGGTGAGAGCGCTGAGGAGATTCAGAAGGGACTGTCAGGGATGGGATGTTTCCTGTGCTGATGTTTCAGACCATAACAGGTAGAGGACTTGGGAATTTCACAAGCGCATATCAAAGTCAAGCTTTTGATCGCTGATGGCAGGAGATGTTTTTCAACAATAGAGCCAAATCCTAGAGGCCCCACAGACATTAAGGGTCTGAAAAATCACACCCTTTACAGAAAATGACAGAGAAAAATGGATGAAGAGATGAAGATGGAAGGAGATAGGGCATTGTGGGAGAAGGAGAGGAGAGGACAAAAGACAAGGGGGGGGGGGGGTGCTCACCCTCTCCAGGTTGAGAATGGTGGCCATCTGTGTGAGCCGGGCGAACTTGTCTCTGATGGTCCAGGTGGTGACGGTGGTCAGGTAGGCCACCAGAGAGCGAAGCTCTTTATCGAACTGCAGCCCCCCCAGCTGGGAAGGAAGAGACACAGTGCAATTACTTTGCCTGTACGGTGGGCTGCACTTCAGCAACACGTTTCCCGGATCTCCAAGGACTTCTAAGTGGAAAACCGCACTTCTGCCACTACCAATGCGGGTCATCTCCTCAGCAAGTGCGCAACATCGTTTCGTTGCATAGTAGCCCCTGACACGTCGCTGAGCCCCTCCCCTCCTTACCCTGCTGAAGGTGCATTTTAGCACCGCCTTCTCCATCTCCAAGGAAATCAGACTGGTCATCAGGCTGGTCAGGGTGTCGTAGATGACTGGGGAGAGTCCGGCCTACAGTGAACATGATAATACCATTGTACTCATATCTACTCTGGTAGGCAGGCACCCTTTATCCATAACCGTTTCTCACATGTATTAACAAATGTTTTTTCTACATCTTGGAAATGAGTTACGTATACTACACCTAGACAAGACACAGGACACTACATCTAAACTGACTTTCTTATCCATTTGTATAGATGGAACTTCACTTTAGTGTTGAGAGGTTAGCCCATCTGGGTATCAAACTTTCAGACTCTAGGGCTATTATTATAAACTTCTCCTGGTTTAAATGTGTATGTAATTGAGTGATCCCACACCCCGCCCACACTTGGTTGTTGTTGCTATGTTGGTCAAGCTTTCTGAAAAATGGTCGGAGTCATTCATTAGTCAGCTACTGTACCACAAAAAACAACTGATCAATTTTGGGGATTAGGCAATGCATCAGATAGAAGCTGACAGCAAGGCCTTCCATTTGAAGCAATCACATATGCACATATTGCCTTAGGAACCACAGCAACGGTGCCTGTCAGTGGGTGGAGTCTGCTCTGTGTGTCCACTCTGACACGCCTACCTTGAATTCGGCCATCAGCTGCTCCAGGTTGACGATGAACTGCTGCACCCACGGGTCGTTAGCCTCGTACTCGTTAAACTCATCCTGCGGCACACAAACAGGAAAGGGGCTCTCAGTTCCCCAACAAAGTTTTGGGGAGGTTTAAGGGCCGCCTCATCGATCAGAAGCTTCCAGACCTTTCCAATCCTTCCCAGAATGTATATAGTATTTAGCAAGCACTGCTTTTCAGTCTGCACTGCGAAGATGTAAGAAATGACAGTAAATATGAATGTGCGGGAGTACGTTTCTGTGTGTGTGTGTGAGAGTGCGTGTTTGTACTTACCTCCTCAATGTTGTGCGATATAGACAGGAAGTTGCTAATCCAGGGCTTGACCTGTGGTTTGATGGCGGTGTTGTTCAGTTCTGTCAGCCCCTCCTGTAACAAGCCCACACGCACACAGCGGTTCAATATTAAGACACAGCTGACATTGTATTACGCCAGCTGGCAGACAGACAGGCAGTCACATGGGCGCTCACCTGCAGGAGATCCTTGAACTTGCTGGACGTGCTCACCAGGTCTGCCAGACAGCTGTCAATCTTGGCCTGTGCCTGTTCCCCCGAGCCAAAGCCCTGGCTGAACAGCTTGGCACAGTCATTCTGAGGGACAAGGACAGGCAGAGGTATTTAATCCACAGAATCCCTGCGGGAATTACCAGGGCTGATGAAGACGGATAGGGAACAGGACGGCGGTGTCGTCACCCTTTGCACGGGAAGCAGGAGCTCCCCACGAGCAGGGAATACGTTAGCGCCCACAAATAGAACGTGCACAAACAGAAATAGATCACTTGGTATGGCGTAGCCTCACCTCCAGGTTCTTCTTTAGGGTGATGATGTTCTCACTGCACACTTCCACATTATTCAGTGTCACCTGAGAAACAGAGAAAGAGGGGGAAGTCATCTACTAATACATTTTAGCATGGCCCTTTTCCATTACATTACATTACATTACAGGCATTTAGCAGATGCTCTTGTCCAGAGCGACTTACAATTTTTACATAGCATTTACATTGCATCCATTTATACAGCTGGACATACTGCATACTGAAGCAACGCAGGTTAGGTACCTTGCTCAAGCGTACAACTGCAGTGTCCTACCTGGGACTCGAACTTGTGACCTTCAGATTACAAGACCAGTTCCTTACCCATTATACTACACTGCCGCCAAATTTAGTCCAGTTTGTGGAATTGTCAGGATGATAACGTTATCGTTGTGTACTGGAGTGTACAGGGGTTAGTGGGTATCGGACTGAGGCTGTATAAGCAAACTGTATCAAGGTCAGAGTTCACAGGGCTGGTGTATATGAGGATCAGTGTGCGTGGAAGCGAGTCTGTGTGCGGCTCCATGTGTGCAGGAACGAGGGGACCCACCAGGAAGGAGGCCTTGGCGTCCTCGGCGCTCTCGATGCCCATGGCCATGGTGTTGAACTTGCCCTGCTGCAGGCTGCTCTGCATCAGGCTGACGGCGCTGCTCACGCCCCGCTGGATGTCCTGCAGCGTGGTCGCCGGGAAACCCTGCCGAAGCTTATTGCACAGCACCTCCCTGTGGCCGTCAAAGGTATAGCAGCAAGGGAGCGGTGGGAAAAGAGTGAAACACAGGGTAGCTGCGGTTAACACCTGGAATGAAGCACTGGATGGGTTAAAGTGCAGAGTCCCAACGAAAACAGGGGTGGCTGTGGGGGTGAGAATGGAACAGGGGTGTAGCCAAAATACACAGATGTGGGAAAAACTGGAAATGCCACATATTAAAATGAAAGACCAGAAGGCTGCATATGCAGAGATTTTTGAAGGAAGACAGATGCACCCTGGAGGGGACAGGCGTACCTGAAATCGGACTCCAGCACGGAGGTGGCATGGTTGATCATTGCGCAGAGGCAGTCGATGCTGGAGCTGGACAGAGCCCTGCTGATGCACTTCTTCACAATGTAGAAGCAGTCGTCCACCATGCTGGAGGTCAGCTGACCCTTCTCAAACGTGTCCATGGCAACGGCCTGAGGAACACGAGTATGTATGTGATGTGTTATGTAGATGAAGTATGCAACTTGTTATGCAGATGTAGTTAGTATGTGATGTGTTATGTAGATGTAGTATGCAAACCGTTATGTAGATGTAGTATGTGATGTGTTACTTAAATGTAGTATGCAGATGTAGTTAGTATGTGATGTGTTGTAGATACTTAGTATGTGTTGTGTCAGGTGGATGTATTATGTAGCGTGTTGTGTCGATGTAGTATTTGGTGTGTTATGTATAGATGTAGTATGTGATGTATTATGTGTAGATCTAGTATATGACGTGTCATGGAGATGTAGTATATCATGTGTTACAGTACGTAGATGTAGTATGTGATGTGTAGACGCTGCATGCTGTGCACCTTGTTGACGCTCTCTCTCATGTAGTACTCCTCCATGGGGATGTAGTACCCGATCAGCTCCTGCATGGTTCGGCTCAGCAGGCAGTGCTTCAGCAGCTTTTCCATGCTCTGCTGGTGCTCTGCTCCAACACAGAGAGACACAGTCACACTGTGGTCATCACAGGCCCTTCACAACCACAGACACCCTGCACAGTCACTACAGTGCAGTCACCAGCAATACACAGCCAGAGAACAAAGTCACTATAGACAGTCACATTGCGCAGTCATCGCACGGAGACACAGTCAAACAGTGCAGCGAAAACACAGATGCAGTTTCAATGTACAGTCACCACATACAGAACCAATTACACTAAAGTCACCAGGGACACAGTCACATGGCAGAGTCACCACACAGAGACACAACCAAACTGTAGTCACCATAGAAACAGTCACACAGCACTGTCACACAGTCCTCAAAACAATAATTAGACAATTATGCCAAATTTGTTTTTTACAGTTCTGTATGATTAAGGAACTCACCAGCTTAAGGGTCACCAGACCAACTGACTGTTTTTACAATTAGATCTAGAGATACTTTTGCCTATTTTAATAATAGAAAATATGTGATGTAGCTCCATTTCTTTGTTACAGTGAAATTTATATATGTTTAATGCGCAAATGGACTGCTGTAGTACAATGGACATAGTTAAATTCAAAAGGGAATCTGCTTCTGGTGGGTGATGCCTTTAAGACTCTTGACAGAACTCCAGAATCCCCTACAATCCAATTCTCTCCATCAGGCATCTCAAACTCAAATCCTGGAGGGTAGCAGTGTCAGTGTTTCTCATGCATTTCGTTACTTAAGAGCTTAATTTAAGAGTCTTATTGGCTAAAGAGTTCACGTACTGTGATTTCAAGGCCTAAAATGGCTGTTGATTGCGAGAAAACATCAAAAACATGCAGACACTGCAGCTCTCCAAGTTTGGAGTTTGAGATCTCTGCTCCACATGATCTTTAGTAAGCTCATTTATCACAAAGGGCAATTATCTATTCCAGTCTATGTTCTCTCCCCTATATATTGTCCATAGGCTGCTTACTGTACAAACCTATTGTAACCCAAACACACACACACACACACACACACACCCTGTGCGGTGGCCTTGGGAGCGGTGGCGTCCCCGACCTCGAAGTCGGCGGTGATGCGTCGGCGCAGGAAGCGCAGGTAAAGCTCCGCCCGGGCGTTCATCACAGCGACCTCCAGCAGCACGGGGTCCAGCTCCCTAAACACACAACCCCCATTAGCATGCCTAACCCTCACAGAGGGAACGGACTGACCTGAGGTCAGTTTCACCTCATAGAATGTTCCTATTTAACCCTCAGAGACCGAACTGTGGTCAGTCACAGCCCACAGGATTTTTAAATCTAATTTCACAGAGGAGCGGGGAGGGCGCAATAAAATTCCCTCCAGGGCAAGTGTACACTGACCTGGGCTCCATCTTTTCTGTGGGCACACTTCTCATCATACTGCTTTGGACAATCTGAAACTGCAGGGGGAGGGAGGACAGAAGGTAGGGAAAGAAAGAGAGAAACAGAGAGAGGTTGAGAGAGAGAGCAAGAGTGAGAGAGACCACTCATTTTTTTACTTGTTACTCTGAGCAGCTGATACAAGCTCTAAAACTCTAAAAGAGAAACAAACCAAGTTATTGGTGTTACAGTGCACATTAGTATCCATAACATTAATCAAAAACAAGCCTGTATTTCAGAAAAGTACTGTGGGAAATGGAGTCCCATAAGCATCAGTGCTGGGACCTCTGCTTTTCCTCATTTGCATAAATTATCTTGATAGGGATATTACTTTATGGGAGGAACAAAATTACAATATATCCAAATTGAATTAATGAGGAAAGACTAAATATACCTAATCCCTTCAGGTTTACCAAATGGAGACTAAAGGCCAATTTTATAAGAGGTTTTAAAATTCATGAAAGGGATTAAGTGACCAGAGGTAGCACAGTGGAGAAGACATCACGCACACACGCGCACACACACACGCGCACACACACACACCTTGTTCTGGTAGTCCCTCTGACGGATGAATTTATCCACCACTTTCTCAGCCTGCCGGTCACACTCCACCTGCAGGTGTTTGATCAGGGTGTAGAGACGGCCAGGGCCATAGTAAGTCTCCACAATGGGCTGATGGGTCTCCACGATCCGTGCTATACCTGACACACACACACACACACACACGCATGGATGCACGCACAAAAAACAAATGGGTACACACATTATGTTAATTTTTCCTCTTTGGTTCTTATAAGGAATAACAAATTTTAGTACAATTTCCTACCCCAGAAAAGATTGTAAAAACACACATGATGCACACATGCACATGTGCACGGAATCTCACCCTCCAGCAGTAGTGTCAAGGTGTCGGCAAAGATGAGAGCTGCCCTACGTTCACCCAGCTCACCACCTACTGCCAGGATCAGGTTCTCCTCTGACTTACTGGCCAACTGAGAGAAGAGAGAGACAGGGAGAGGGAGAGGGAGAGAGTTTTTGAAATATTTGAAACCATATGTACTGGGGGGAAAAAACTACATGGGTCAAAGTTGTACTGTAAATCGGTTAGATTAGATTTATGAGTCATATTTAAAAAGCCATTACATTTCTTCAAATTAAGAACAGCTTACAAACATTTTTAAATGTAACCAATTAATCAAACCCAATCTAACAGTGTCAGACCTACCTGGGTGCAGAGGTACTGGGCAAAGCGGGCCAGGCCCTGGTCATGGAGGCCCAGCAGGGGAAAGATCTTGAAGAACCTCTCCACCTGGGCGAGGTCTCCATCAGCGATGGCCTGATCCAGGCGCTCCTTCACGAGGGCCTTCAGCTTCTGCTCAGCCTCCTGCAGGAGAGCCAAGCTCGCGTCCACCGCACTGCCTGATGAGAAATAACAGCCGCTAACTATGAAGTACAAACCAGGGTAAGTCAATAATCTAAAACTTGTTATAGAATCAGTTAATCACATGCATTTTGCCATTTTGAGCCTTGCAGGCCACCTTAATAAGTCATAAATGTCTCAGAATTATTTAGCCCAGACACTGAGTTAGTTTTGACACTTATATATGATAATAATGACAAATAATTCCAACTGAAAACATGCATGTGTACCCAAAACAAATAATTTTCTGAAGCCTACCCTGGAAAGCATATTAGTCAAAGTTTACACAGTTAATTAAACTAATTAGACCAGTTAAATCAGCAGAAGCAACCTATACATCATAGATCAAATCAAATGAGTTACTGACATCCCTGAACTACCATCCTCTAAGTGGGTTGTCAGGGCTATAAGTGCCGAATGAATCCAGCCCCTTTGAGCCAGGCCCTTACTCTCTCCGCCCTGTCGGCTCAGCTCAATGACAGACTGATCCAGGGACAGGTAGCGGTGCACGTGGGCCGCCGCCTGCTCGTAGTCCTCGTTGCGCAGAGCAGTCTGGACCCCGTCCGTGCAGAACTTCAGGTCCAGGATGTCATCGGCCCGCTGAATCGCCTGGTACAGCCGGTTCTGCAGGGATTGCAACAAGCAGCAGAGAGTGAAGGGTCAGGATAGCAGTGCTTAGAAAAAGTGGCCACAGCCAATGCTGTGAATGTGTGTAATGTCCGCTTGACTGTGGCAGCACATGGCAGATGGAGACATCTTCATATGCTGTTTGCAAACAGGGTGTCGGTGGGTGGGCTGTACCTTTGCCAGGTCCAGCTGTCGCACTTTGCTGCTGACGTTTTCGGCAAGGCTGCAGGTGAAGGTGATCATGCCAGACAGCTGGCTCGCGTCTCCCTCAATCAGCTGCAGGTTGGGCCTGAAAGTACAAGTTGCTATGTGAAACAGAGGAGAGGAATGGGACAGGAATGGGCAGATATGCAGTTTATAAGAAGTTTAAACATCACTTGTCTGTCTCAACTATGAGGCTCACCCCATCCTCTGCAGAGCGAGCATCTTGGTCTCTATGTTGCCGCGTTGACTAACCAGCCCCTCAAGCTCCGAGTCCACCAGCTTCTGTAAGAGGAGAACGTAGCAAATCGCAACGGTTAAATATCTATTTGCCACCCATGTAAGACAATAGCACTGCAATACTCTTAAATCAATAGCAGAAATCCAACGAATGGTTGCAGTGTGCATATTAGATTATATATTAATTACATTTAATTTATTATAGAATCATTTCGCTGCCAAGATTTGAATAAGTTTGACCAGATACAGCCGTCCGGATTCAGTACTGTCAGGAGCCCCACCGAAATAGGACACCAACACCTCCAATTTCTTCTTTGCCCCTATCCATCCATTCTCACCTCCTCTTCGCATAGCTGCTGGTACACCCGCTCCAGCTCATCCAGCTCAGTAAGGTTTTCGATAGTGTCAATGCTGACAGCGGAGGAACCCGCCGAGGCACTCCGTTTCATCGCCACAGACGAGTTGGTTTCCGACATCTTTTCCCCACATAAACAGAAAACGCGTCACTTCCGCATTTTTTTTTTTTTGTAGACCCGTGTCGTTTGGTATGCGCCGTCTTGGTACAAAGACCATACGCGTAAAACATGTCGTATAATGATTACCTAGATAGTTGGCTTTTTAAAAAACACGATTAAAATATACATGTCAAAATATGTAGACAATATTTTAATTACAACACGAATATTTTTTGAATTTCTGTAGATTTCAAAAAGGCATGTTTTAGGACGTCTACATGCACGCCATCTCATGTTGCAGACGAAGGCCCCCAATCGGCATCTTATCGACAACATTCTAACCAGTAGACAAATGAATGGGGTTGATATAATTTTTTACATCTATTTTATATCGAAACCATCCTGGCAGATAAACTGGTAAGGTATCCTCGTACGTCCTCTGTACAGTCTACTGCATCCTATCAGATGTATATATTGCAGGATTTGTATTGCATTTATATTAACGTTTTGGCGGTTATCCGGGTCAGGGTACTTTTTTTAAGGAAAGGGTATTCGATCGGTTGCTAGCAAAGTTTTGTCAAACTTAGTCCCTATTGTATGCTTTCGTATGTTCCCACAAATTACATAGTTGTATTTGTGATTTTTTGCTCCACATTCCAATGGGTAAATCGTGCATTTCTTATGTAAGTGTATGTGAATTAATTTGGTTTTCTGACAAAGCTAACGTTAGCTAATTTTGTGGCCCGAACTGCATTCATCGGGTGCTGGGCATACAGTTTTCCGATCCTATTTCAATGCATTTTATGATCATTACAGCTTCATTTGTTCTGAGATGCATTCGTTGCTTCTCAATATGCTAGCTATAATTGTACCGAAGGTTCTGATCCTTGCTTGAAGACATTGTAAGATGTACCGTGGTTCGTTATGGAAGCTATGCAGCTAGGTATCGTTCGCTAAGTTAGTTCAACGTTGCTGCACAAAATTGGCGGACATTATGAACTGAGGTAGACACCTGATCTGGGAAAAACAACTTAATTACCCATCTATCATTTTGGTGTGACCGGTTATGTTGCCTGTCTGGCGTCATTGATGTACGTTTGCTTGGATCATGGGTTCCCAAACACTGTCCTGGGCCCCCCGTGTATGTTGGTTTTCGTTCCAACCAGTTGCTATCCTAGAATTTTAACAAGTTATTTGTTCATAAGTAGGGCTAATTACCGTCTTAAGCTGCATTATGTCAGTAATAGCTGTGCATGCGATAACGAATTGAATTCCTACTTATTGTGTTATATTACAAACATTTGCTTATAAAAAGGTTGGAATTCGAATTAGGATGAGATGAGTCAGTAGGCTTCTAATTGGTGAAAGTGTGGATGCCTGGCTACTAAAACAAAACATCTGGAAGATAATGAAGAAGTCAAAAACAAAGCAAATGATAATGAGTCAAGCCTCCATTGTGTTAGTAAGTTTAAGGAAAAAAATATGGAAGAAATTAAACTGTGTTCAACAACCTAATTTGAGGTTATTGATTTACTTGTCTTTCATTTGATCAAAACATACCTCTAATGTAATGGTTAGCAACGTAGCACAATAAGCATAATATCAACATGGCAATTGTATTATACGTGGCATGCAAAGCTATTTCAGACATAATATGACTTAAAAGGGTAATAATCCCTCTAAACGTGAGACGCACCTAATTATGAAAAATAAGCAGCTTGTTAAAATTTTGGGATTGTGATTGGAATAAAAGCCATCATACACAGGGTGGCCCCAGGACCGAGTTTAGGAATCATTGCGCTTGTTGTATAGCCTTGTCAGCCATTTTGACAGAACCCCCTGAACAAAACGCTCCCTTTGTGGGTCTGTGTTTCAGCTGAGCAGGCTCAGTGTCCAGTTAGCTTCTTTTCGTAAAAGTGCAATATTGCTATGCAGCTACGCTTGTTGGTGTCACTGGGTATTTCTGTGCCTGGTTGTGTTCGTGCAGATATTGCTGCAGTTTATATTGGAATTACCTTGCGTAGCTTGTCCTTAGCACTGGTTGCATGTTAGACATCTTATGATACTACCATCACACCAAGAGCATACCTGACCTGAAAATATTTTCTTAAACTGGGGGGAGCTGGGGACTTGAACCAAGAACCTTTAGGTTGCATGTGCACTTTATGCCACACTAGCCCAGATGCGACTGAAGAATGTTAAACCTTGTCCATTTCTCTTTCAGCTGTCCTGAGTAGAAGGAGCCTCTGTAGCTCTCTTTTTCCCTGTGCCCCAGCAGTCAAGAAGCAGACATCATGTTTCTGTACAACCTGACTCTGCAGCGAGCCACAGGCATCACCCACGCCATACATGGCAACTTCTCTGGTAAGCGTTGTCCATCAGTTTCCGATTCCGGTAGTCCCTGTAGCTCGTCCCTTCTCTCCCACCACAAGTTCTAGAACCTGGGAACCTATCTGCCTCTGCTCCATTGTTTTCTCTTAATTCCCCTGTAGGAACCAAGCAGCAGGAGATTGTTGTTTCCCGGGGGAAGATCTTGGAGCTGCTGCGCCCTGATGCCAACACTGGGAAGGTGCACACACTGCTCACCATGGAGGTGTTTGGCATCATCCGCTCCCTCATGGCTTTTAGGCTTACTGGAGGGACCAAAGGTAACTGAATTCAGTCCAGACCAGACACATAGGTGCTCGTCTACGTAGAGAAGGGTCCCTGAAGGGCACGGGGTCTGCTGGTTTTTGTTTTCACCTTGAAATCAGCGGTCGGTTCTGACCCAAGAAACCAGGTGTGTTGAGGTAACTAATCAGCTACTTCAGTTGATCAATGAAGTGCGGAGTATCAGTTAAAATAAGCAGATCCAGCAGGCCTCCAGGCCTAGACTTGTGGACCCCTTATTGTGCGAAAAAGCTGACTGACAAAGTCACTAAGAGAGTGGGTATGTGAAGTTCACCAGGTCTTTTAAGTTGGGAAAGGGAATCATTTTATAAAACTTTAAATTGGCCAAAATATTGTATTGTATCATATATATTATTGCAGTTCGTTGCATAGTGACCGGGCAAGTTATTGGAAACCACACTGGCCTCAAATTGTACTTTCCGTAAGGGTGAACAAGCTGTACTTTGTGTATGGTTTTGTTTTGCCGCAGCCATAAACATGCTGTGAAGTGATGAGTTTTCATGTCTCTTCTCTGACTGATTATCACTGGAGAGAGTCTGTATACCTCTGATCTCAGCCTCGACTCTGTCACACACTCACACGCATGCACAGCCACTCGCACACACACCCACTCACCCACTTATTGATGGTATGTAGGTATTTGGTTTTCCAATACAAATGACAAAATATGTAAACTGAAATATTCTGTAGTAGTAGAACATTAAAGATCAATCAAAATGCAATAATAAATTTCACATTTCAATAGGAATATGAACACTGAACGTTGTGAACTATTGCATAACATTCAGAAATGGGATAGTAAATATTAAAACCTCCTAATGTGCAACACCTGAAAATGTTACTATACACTATACAGAAAAAGTAGCTATTCATGCAAAAAAAAAAATTTAACTAATACCAGAAACTGAACTCATTCCAAACTGTCAGTGTGCCCCTACATGGCACCAACCTGACTTTATAGTGCGAGTTGAATTCCAAACAAACAGACCGTTCATCTTATGTTTACATTGCAAATCCTTTATCTTATTGTTGTAATGTCCAATTTTTAAATATTGTATGAAAAAGAATAAAATATCAATAATCACTGGAGAGAGTCTGTATACCTAAAAATAAGGTGTATCGCCCAGCTCTATCCTAAATACTGAAGAAATGTAGATGCAGAGAGGCAGTTCTGTTGCATGCATTTATTTTGAGTGACCTATGGTTGCACTTCTTTTGTGAATGAAAAAGTAGTTTCCCTGAAAGAATAACAAAGTGTTACTTCGATAAGTTATGGGACTGAAAAGCTCAGGCTGTGTATACACAGGAATGATAAAATGGGGAGAAGACCGTTGTGATGTCATTTTACTTTACCGAAAGAACATCATGGGAAGTGTCCACCAATCACCATTGGAGTTGTGGTATTGGTACTTACAGATGTACTCCATGACTGATGGAGCTCCTCTCTGAGTAAGGCGAATCTTATCCCTGTGTTCAGACTACATCGTGGTGGGCAGCGACTCAGGGCGTATTGTGATCCTGGAGTACCACCCGTCCAAGAACATGTTTGAGAAGGTGCACCAGGAGACCTTCGGCAAGAGCGGCTGCAGGCGCATCGTCCCGGGGCAGTTCCTCGCCGTGGACCCCAAGGGCAGAGCCGTCATGATCGGTGAGTCAGACCGTCCCTCAGTTTATTCGACATGCTGAGCTCTGATTGGCTCACAGTTTCAGTGTGGCATCATTGACCCAGTCAAACTTGGGATAACGTACCATGTGTCGACAAATCGGGACTGCGGTAAGATAACCTTTTTGGTGCCGTTCATTGGTCGGTGATACCGCCCTAGAGGGACATCACAAATGAAGTGAATTGAAATTGACACTTGAAATAAGGTGTTGTTTTTGTCAAGCCACCTGGCTGTTTCTTTCAACACAGTGTTTCATAATAGCTGTTTGCAATTTAATGAAGTAAAACCATATGTCCCTGCTCAATAAATTCCTCGTCTAAATTTCTTTAGCTGTTTTTAGTTTGCTGCGCTTGCATGTTTTCCATCAAATGCAGATTACAACACACTGCTGTTTTCGTTGGCATGCTATTTAATGCCTATTTTTATTGAATGTTGGCAGCCCTTAATGGCTTAGAGGGTTTTTTCCTGGCTCAGAATAGGGCTTAGGTGGCAACATCCTGTGACAGCGACAGCGACGTTTGGTCCGACTTTACATTGTAATCGTGATCTGCTATATGATTTGAATGTAATTAAAATGGTACATGCTAAATACACTTTAATTGATGTTCCCAAGGGATACATGTGTGTTAAGCAGATTTTGCCATAAAATCATGCAGTTGGTAACCTCATTCGCTGTTGCAGTTCGTTGCATAGTGACCGGGCAAGTTATTGGAAACCACACTGGCCACAAATTGTACTTTCCGTAAGGGTGAACAAGCTGTACTTTGTGTATGGTTTTGTTTTGCCGCAGCCATAAACATGCTGTGAAGTGATGAGTTTTCATGTCTCTTCTCTGACTGATTATCACTGGAGAGAGCCTGTATACCTCTGATCTCAGCCTCACATGCATGCACAGCCACTCGCACACACACCCACACACACACGCACACTTGATGCCACCATCAACTTGATGCGTTGTCTCCTGTATTTAGCTACAATTTGAACGCAAAGTTCTGGTCTTCAAGAGACCATCCACAATGCATTGAGGTGTAGGGTATCAGAAACTAACAAAAACTACATTTGTGACAAAAAGTAAAAAGTTGGAACAATTTAAATATTTATTGAAAGGTTAGCCTACATATTGTAAGTGACAGAACTGCAGGGAAAGTATAGCCTATACTGAAGGATTTACACATTGTAAGGGGGTCATTCTACAGGAATAGTGGTATTTTGAATTGTAATATGTCTTGGAAATGTTTCATTTATGACACTGCTTTGGGTACAATATTAATTAAACTTTTAACTTGGTGTATGCACACAAATGCAAGCTTACTGTTTTTATACATTCACTCTAAGAATGCTTGAGCGATCCTTTTTTGTCACTGGTTTTACTTGTACCCAACACATTAAAGGCTTTTCAGAATTTTATTTCTCGGTTCAATCTGCACAGAAGCAAAAAGAGTGTAGGGTAATACGGTAGAATCCGCTAAATTGTATTACGGATTATCGCTTATTTTGTGTATTTGCATAGAATTGCCAAATCCCAAACCATTTCCCATTCATTCCATTGTAAAGAGATCGCATATTTGCATAAACCATTAGCACATATTTCTAATATTTTCATGGAATTATGCCCAATTACATCGCATAATGATCTATTAGTATAAGTTAAATGTTGGCAGATGTGGCATAAATAAACTGACAATTTCCCTATAAAGACACAAAACCACAAAAATGTACGAAGGTAGGCGGTTTCTGTTGAAAATAATGTTGATAGCGGATGTCTGAGTGTTTGTTTCATTCTTTTATCCAATTAAGTGGATTCTGCTGTGGTTAATTTAGCACGTGTAAGGTCGCATGGAAACTTGAATGCCGTCATAACTTTAAAAACTTGCAGTATCATTCATGACTAAATTGTACCGATAAATATATGAGCCATTTCTATTTGGTTTTTTTTTTTTGGGCCCGATTTATAGGCGGCTTGAAAAAGCACTTAGTCAGCTCGCCTAAGACATTTAAATGCAGGAAAAACTCTGGCCTATGAATCCCCACACAATCCTAATTATTAAGTTAATTATCCAAGGTTTTTACTATACTGAGGTATGATTTTTTTGTGTGTCTGACATTTGGCATGTTTTGGATTAGAATGGTATGGCAGCACCGACTGTTCTAACTCTCCTTTCCCAAGGACGATGTGAAATGGTAGTGTTAGTATTTGCACTGCTTTGTAGCGGGTTTCTGTCTCTTTATTCCTCACCACCTACAAAGCCCTCCACAACCTATCTCCCCCCTACCTCTCCGACCTCCTCCACCATCATGTCCCCTCCCGATCCCTCAGGTCCGGTGATGCCAGCCACCTGGAAACCCCCAGAACCAAGCGCCGAACCTGGGGTGATAGGGCCTTTTAAGTTGCTGCCCCCTCCCTGTGAAACACACTCCCTAACCACATCAAAGATGCCCCCACCCTCCCATCCTTCAAAACCGCCCTCAAAACCCGCCTCTTCAGACTTGCTTTCCCCAGCTAACCCCCCACCCCCTGTGTTGTTTTTACTGTTTTTATTTTTTTTAAACTTTTTGACAATTTCTTTTATCCTTCAACCTAATAGTTTTTTATTTCTCTTTGTTTCTTTTAAATTTTTTCCCCCATGTAAAGTGACTGAGTCCTTAGAAAAGCGCTATATAAATCTGAGGTATTACTATTATTATTATTTATGTTATTATTCTGCAGTGCTTGTGGAACGCTATTGCCCTACTGCCGTGATTTTAGCTCAGGGGCGGGGCACCCCTTTGCGTGAGGTCCATATTCTGGGTTTTGCTTCCACCATTTGCCCTGAGTCAGTAAGAATGTACACAATGTGTACTGGTTCACTCACATGAAACCACGGTAAATTGTCTCGTAGGGACTCATCTGTTATCAGTGAGCTTATCAGCAAATGTAGCTAAAATGTCAGCTTGGATTATTGTATGAATTATTTCATGGTCCTTCAGGTATAGGGTTTCTCTCTTCCCCTGCTTTGAGTGCATGTGGCATATACCAGACTTTTAATTTGGTTGCCTTAGCATTAGGAATATAAGAGGTTTTTAGTAGGCAGTTGTGCCTCAGGAATAGAGCAGGCTATGGTTTTATTGGGTGGTCATCATGCATCAGAAATAGAGCAAGGTGTGGTTTTATTGGACAGACATGCGTCAGGAATACAGCAGGCTGCGGTTTTATTCAGCGGTCATGTATCAGGAATACAGCCGAATGCGCTTTGATTGGCCGGTTGTGGTGCCCCTCCCCAGGTGCCATCGAGAAGCAGAAGCTGGTGTACATTCTGAACCGTGATGCTGCGGCCCGACTCACCATCTCCTCTCCGCTGGAGGCCCACAAGGCCAACACCCTGGTGTACCACGTGGTGGGCGTGGACGTGGGCTTTGAGAACCCCATGTTCGCCTGCCTGGAGATGGACTATGAGGTGAGGGCCCTAGCTATTCGCGTGCACACACACACATACTCACACATGCGCACACACACGCATACACATGCACACACATGCACACTCACACACACTCACGCTCTTCCCATACATTCATATCCACTAGAACTTCATAGAACTGTGCAATGTGCTCCGTGTAGCCTACCAATATTTAGGGCTCCTACATTGTAAGGTGATCTGCTATATGATTTGAATGTAATTAAAATGGTACATGCTAAATACACTTGAATTGATGTTCCCAAGGGATACATGTGTGTTAATAGATTTTGCCATAAAATCATGCAGTTGGTAACCTAATTCGCTATTGCAGTTCGTTGCATAGTGAACGGGCAAGTTATTGGAAACCACACTGGCCACAAATTGTACTTTCCGTAAGGGTGAACAAGCTGTAATTTGTGTGAGGTTATATTTTGCCGCAGCCATAAACATGCTGTGAAGTGATGAGTTTTCATGTCTCTTCTCTGACTGATTATCACTGGAGAGAGTCTATATACCTCTGATCTCAGCCTTGACTCTGTCACGCACACACACACACACCCACACACACACACCCCCACCCCCACCCACTCGCACGCAAACCCACTCACATGCGCGACACACATGCATGCACAGATAACATTGTCAGGTTTTCGACTGAACAGGCTGTAAAATTGTTTTTGCTAACCCATCCAAAACCAACTGGCCTCTGAACCATTTGCTCATTTTTTCCCTCCTCCTCCCTTTTTCTCTCTTCCTCTCCGTCTTCCTGCCACTGTCTGGCACTCGTCTCCCTGAAACTCCCGCTCTTGACCCCTTGTTCCCTCCGTTTCTGTCCTCTCTCTCTCCCTCTCTCCCTCTCTCCCTCTCTCTCTCTCTCTCTCTCTCTCTCTCTCTCCCTCTCTCTCCCTCTCCCTCTCCCTCTCCCTCTCCCTCTCCCTCTCCCTCTCCCTCTCCCTCTCCCTCTCCCTCTCCCTCTCCCTCTCCCTCTCCCTCTCCCTCTCCCTCTCCCTCTCCCTCTCCCTCTCCCTCTCCCTCTCCCTCTCTCTCTCTCTCTCTCTCTCCCTCTCTCTCTCTCTCTCTAGGAAGCGGACAACGACCCGACCGGTGAGGCGGCGGCCAACACCCAGCAGACGCTGACGTTCTACGAGCTGGACCTGGGCCTGAATCACGTGGTGCGCAAGTACAGCGAGGCGCTGGAGGAGCACGGCAACTTCCTCATCACAGGTACTTCAGCGCTGCTGCCGCCAGCGGGCAGCCTGTGATCAAGTGTTGCTCAATATCTGACACCAGGGAGAAGTGTGAGGCAAAGCCTTCGTAACGGTTACTGTGCTGCATCTGCCACCAGGGGGCAGTGTGAGTGGACGTCCCTGCTGTATGGCTTTCTTCTGTTTGCATTGTGCCTCTGTGTGTTGTGTAAGTGTGACATAGGATGTAGTTGCACTGTAGGTGTGATGAAGGTTTTTTTTTTTTTCGCCTCTTCTGACTTTTTCTTACTCAAGCATCTGTGTCCCACTGCCCCCTACACACATGAACTCACCTAGTGTACTAGTAAGAATTCCTACTGCATTGAATACAGCAGATTGTGCAGAGAAGTTAAGATTGAATTTCAGCTTGCTTACCGAGGAAGTGATGAGAGTTTTCATGTCTCTTCTCTGACTGATTCACTGGAGAGAGCCTGTATACCTCTGATCTTACGTGTGAGCACTGCGTTCGGACATGTGGGTGGAGCCAACGCAACTTGTGTTGGGTTGAAAACCTCTGATTTCTCTCTTCTTCTCTTCCCCTCTCAGTTCCGGGAGGCTCTGATGGCCCCAGTGGAGTGCTCATCTGCTCTGAGAATTACATCACCTATAAAAACTTTGGGGACCAGCCTGACATCCGCTGCCCCATCCCACGCAGAAGGGTGAGTGTGGGGGCAGGAGGGGGGGCTGGGTGGATTCCTTCTGGCCTTCGTTGTGTCTGTTTACTGGCAGCAGTGTAGTATGATGTTATGCTCTTGTTATTTTCTGTGTTTATTCTGTTGTACTGTGCAGCACTTTGTGTGTGGGGAAAAGCACTTCACAAATAAAAAGAATTATTATTAATATTATTGTTATAATGGCTAGGAAACTGGGTTTGTAATTCAGGGGTTGCAGGTCTGAATCCCACATGGGGGAACTGCTGTACCCTTAAGCAAGGCGCATTACCTTCAGCAGTATGTTCCGCTATGCTAACTTATTAAGTGAAAGTGGAAGCTGCTTGAGCTGCGGGTAGGAGCTTGCCCTAAAGCTGTGTGCTGCTGGGTTGATGTTTGACTCTTTCTCTCTCCTGCACAGAATGACCTGGATGACCCCGAGCGGGGCATGATCTTCGTCTGCTCGGCCACGCACAAGACCAAGTCCATGTTCTTCTTCCTGGCCCAGACCGAGCAGGGCGACATCTTCAAGGTCACCCTGGAGACGGACGAGGAGATGGTGAGGGACGGGCGAGGGCGGGGCGGGGCGGGGCGTCCAGGGTCGAAGGGCGCTGTTTATGACATTCGCGTATTCAGTTATTTTTCTGTTCTGGATGGCCGTTCTTATTTAGTTTTACAATTCGCATACATCTCCACACCCACAATTTTACAGTTTCCACCCATATTGACAATGTCATAAGTCAGTCTTAACTCTGTCACTGCCTTCATGGGGTGGCAATCACATGCGGAAAAAACGTTGGCTTTATTGTGTACTTTTTGGCATTTATGTCCAGGACTGGTCCTTCTGTGTTATCTCTGACGTATTGTCACTTAACAGATGAGGGCCGAAATGGGAAGTAAATTATGTTCTTACACGCTGCGTGCGCTCAGACTCTGAGGGATAATGAGGTGGTGGGAGAACGAGGTTTCGGCCCGCCCCACTATGGGTAACGCTACAATGAGCTGTTTGAACCAATCAAAAGCTTTGGCGCTCCACAGCGAAGTGCAACGAATTGTCAAATCAGTAGCTTACTTATTTCCAAATGGTGAGAGGTGTCACATTTGCGTTGTCGTGGCCTGAATGCTGGGTTTTGGAGTTGGAAATCAGGGGTTGTTTCTGTGGTGTCTCCCAGGTGACGGAGATCAGAATGAAATACTTTGACACCATCCCCGTGGCGACGGCCATGTGCGTTCTGAAAACCGGCTTCCTGTTTGTGTCCTCCGAATTTGGCAACCAGTGAGTGACATGACCACCCCCCCTCTCTCACACACACACACACACACACACACACACACACACTCTGTCTCTCTTCAATCTCTCTCTCTCTCTCATAAAAACTCACGTGTCACTCACTTGCTCGCACACAGTCCACTGTCATTTATTGCTGTGCAAACTGCTCTGACCGTTCCCCTCTCCTGTGTTGGTTATCTTGGCCAAATTGCGCAACGTCGTTCTTTTTTGCGCTAGTTACCTGTACCAGATCGCCCACCTGGGCGACGATGACGAAGAGCCCGAGTTCTCCTCCGCCATGCCCCTGGAGGAGGGCGACACCTTCTTCTTCCAGCCCCGCCCCCTGAAGAACCTGGTGCTGGTGGACGAGCAGGAGAACCTGTCCCCAATCATGGCCTGCCAGGTGCGTGCGTGCATACTGTCATGTTTTTGTATAGCGCTTTGGTGTTTTTTTTTCAGTAGTATTGTGGGGTTTTTTTGTGTTTTTTTTTTCTGTAGTGCTGATGGTTTTTATGGGATATGGATGTTTTTGTCTAGCACTGTGATTATTTGTATGTAGCAATATGATGGTTTTTGTGTAGTAATGTGGTTTTTGTGCAGTATCGTGGTGGTTTTTAGGCTGTAATGTGAGGGTTTTTAGGCTGTAATGTGAGGGTTTTTAGGCTGTAATGTGAGGGTTTTTGTGCAGTATCGTGGTGGTTTTTAGGCTGTAATGTGAGGGTTTTTAGGCTGTAATGTGAGGGTTTTTGTGCAGTATCGTGGTGGTTTTTAGGCTGTAATGTGAGGGTTTTTGTGCAGTATCGTGGTGGTTTTTAGGCTGTAATGTGAGGGTTTTTAGGCTGTAATGTGAGGGTTTTTGTGCAGTATCGTGGTGGTTTTTAGGCTGTAATGTGAGGGTTTTTAGGCTGTATCGTGAGGGTTGCAGTTTCACGGCTGTTTTTGTGCAGTAATGTGCTTTTTTTCCCCCTGTATCCTGGTGATTTACGCTCATCCCGATCTCTCCCCCCAGATCGCCGATCTGGCCAATGAGGACACTCCTCAGCTGTACGTGGCGTGCGGGCGGGGGCCCAAGTCCACTCTGAGGGTCCTGAGACATGGGCTGGAGGTAAGACTGCTGTTTACACTGTGTGTGTACTCGCCGATTACATCGTACGCTCTCTGTGCATGCGCACGTAGGCCACGTAGAAGTGATGAGTTTTCATGTCTCTTCTCTGACTGATTTCCACTGGAGAGAGTCTGTATACCTCTGATCCCGGCCCCTACGTGCACGTCTAATGGCGATTCTGTATGTGCTCGTACGCGTGACTGCGTTCATGCGTGCGTGCTCGTGTGTGTGTGTGTGTGTGTAAGCTTGTGCGTAAGCATGTGCGTGTAGTCCTGTAACCACGTCTGTGTTCCATCTCACTCCAGGTGTCGGAGATGGCCGTGTCCGAGCTGCCCGGTAACCCCAATGCTGTGTGGACAGTGCGCCGACACATTGAGGGTACTGTAGCTTTCTCTCTCAATCTCTCATGTCTCTCTCTCTCTTTCTCTCTCACTCAGTCCCGCTCTCTTTCACGCATTATGTCGCATAGTTCAGAGACTCCGGTTAGCACGCGGACGTCCCGTACAGGATGTGACATCGCACCCCGGTGCAGCAGCGAGTGCTGTTCAGTCCCTCGGCCTGGGCACCTCGGTCCCGAGCCCAGTCGGCCAATCGCGTGACCCCTTGTCACGCGCAGCCGCCAGCTGTTGTCCAAACCGTCCCGCAGAGCTTTAGGGATCCGCGTTTGTTTGGCAGACGGTCTAATCCCGGTCATAAGTTTTACCGTCGGTTATACGAGCCGGCGTCGGAGGACTTGAGCGCGCCGCGAAAAGAAATAAATTTATCCGCGCGGATGAAATGCGGCACTGCGGAACCCTGCCCGCTACGCGGTTAGATTTAACGGGCTTGGCGTCCCCCCCCCCCCGTCTGTCGGGCACCTCGTTAGGGCGGCGAAGGAGCCGCACCGCTGGTCGGAACGCGCGCGGTCCACTGGAACGGGCCCGCGACTGAGCGCGCCCAGAGCTTACGTAACGTCCGCCGGCCTTCGGCCTCCCGGGCCGCCCGCTGGGCCCGAGCCAGTCAGATGGGCACACGGACACGGATACGCACGGGTACACACGGACACGGATACACACGGACGCGGATACACACGGGTACACACGGGCACGGGTACACGCGCACGCGGGTACACACGGGCACGGGTACACACGGACGCGACTCTGAACACACGTGCGTAACTACGCTGCGCCTGTGTCATTGTTACGGCAGCGTATAACCTGCGCTGTAACAATTTGTTTTAGCGCGGTTGGATTGTGCAGCGCAGTCTCCCTTTGAGGCGAAGTTTCATTCTGGGTATATGAGACCCAGTGCCAAGCGTTTCCCGAGAAGCATGTGACTTCTTCTCCACCGCAGGGTGACTACTGCCAAGCCCTGCACTGTCACAGCTGGGCAGTGCAGCTTTGCTGGCTCCAACTCCAGGTGGCCTCATACAGCTTATTTTGGATGTACTTTTGTAGATTTAAATCAGATATTATTAATTCTGTTAAATTCACGATAAAAATGAAAGCTGTGTTGCACAATTAACTGTAAACAGGGCTTGCAATAACACCCCATTTGTTAGAGATTTCCCCACCTGATTTATTAGCTTTCTTGGCCATTTAAAAATGCTTTTTTAGGGATATAGTGATACTAATGATGGAACTCCTACTATGCAGTGGAATTGCTTTTGCGGGTGCTTTAGTTTAGGTAGGTTTGGCAACTTCTTGGTGGGAGGAGGGGGGTATTTTTCTTTACGTTTTTGGCGCAATGCTTATTGTACCATTTATCCCGTTGAGATCTCAAATATGTGATAAGGATGGCTTTTAACGGAACATTCGTACGCTGATGTCACAGTCACTCCTGGTCACTGAAAGCAAAGGAGTTCTAGAACACCTTAGACTTAGAATTCTGAACGGTCCAAACTCCCACTCTTAAAATGGTCCGGCCTTCATTTTTGGGGTTCCGATGGCCGACGACTTCGAGCGCTTTCTGAAGAAGTGATGAGTTTTCATGTCTCTTCTCTGACTGATTATCACTGGAGAGAGCCTGTACACCTCTGATCTCGTCTGAGCGAACGCTGTATTTGCACATGTGGGGTAAAACCTTTGCGGCTTGTGACCGGGTTTGTTCGAGAGCCACGGTTGTGAAAGGCGTGTGTGTGTGTTCGTGCTCACGCTGGCCCCACCCTGAACTCAACGTTTTTCTCTCCCCCGTCGCCACCGCAGATGAGTTTGACGCTTACATCATCGTGTCCTTCGTCAACGCCACGCTGGTGCTGTCCATCGGAGAGACCGTAGAGGAAGTGACGGACTCCGGCTTCCTGGGGACCACGCCCACCCTGTCCTGCTCCCTGCTGGGGGAGGACGCCTTGGTGCAGGTAAAGCTTCCGGATCTTTCCTGAACTTCCTTACTCCCGCCCACCCACCCCAGTTTCTCAGACAGTCCTCTCGCCCCCCCGCCGTGTTTTCCCGCAGGTGTACCCGGACGGGATCCGCCACATCCGCGCGGACAAGCGCGTGAACGAGTGGAAGACCCCGGGGAAGAAGACCATCGTGCGCTGCGCGGTCAACCAGAGGCAGGTGGTCATCGCGCTGACCGGCGGCGAGCTGGTCTACTTCGAGATGGACCCGGTCAGTACCACTTTGACCATTTTTAAAAAAATGCTTCGTCCCTCTCCCCGTTTTGGAATTTCAACTCCGGCTTACCAGCCACGCTAGTTGTGTGCTGTCTGCATCGTGGATTGGGGACAGCGTTGAGCCTGCACCAACATGCGCTGGATAAGGACTCTCCATGTGCAGCTTAATTTATTGTATTTGTTTGGAGGGGGGGGATACATAAATCAGCACGTAGAAAAAATGTGGCGCCTCAGCTGGTGAGCTGTTAACATTGGATTTGATGAACAGGCTCCTGATTCTCTTTAGCCTCTGCGACACTGCGACGTACATCTGATAAAAGTCTGTTACCTTTAAAATTTCCATGAAGTTTGGCATCAGTTGCAACACATCTGCTGCAAAGAAATTACACATCTGCTTTCACTGGAGATTGCCACATTGTTTTGAACTGCATTCAAACTGGGCCTGCGTTACTGAGGAAGTGATGAGTGTTTTCATGTCTCTTCTCTGACTAATTATTCCTGGAGAGAGTTTGTACACCTCTGATCTAACATATGTGAGTATTGCATTAGGATGTGGGTTGAACCAACACAACCTGTATTTGGAAAATGGGTTGAAGACGACCAATTTCGCTCTCTCTCTCTCCCTCTCTCTCGCTCCCCCCTTCCCTCTGTAGTCAGGGCAGCTGAACGAGTACACGGAGAGGAAGGAGATGTCCGCGGACGTCGTGTGCATGAGCCTGGCCAACGTGCCGCCCGGCGAGCAGCGCTCCCGCTTCCTGGCCGTGGGATTGGTGGACAACACCGTCCGCATCATCTCCCTGGACCCCTCGGTGAGCCCCTCCCTCCCTCCGCCCGTCCGCCCGTCCGTGCTCCACCCTGCAGGTCTTACTCTTGGGCTGCCTCCGAATTACTAATGCGTGCTTTAAATATAAATGTACTACACCCTTATTTCAGCCCTGTGAAATAGAAATGTACTACACCCTTATTTCAGCCCTGTGAAATAGAAATGTACTACACCCTTATTTCAGCCCTGTGAAATAGAAATGTACTACACCCTTATTTCAGCCCTGTGAAATAGAAATGTACTACACCCTTATTTCAGCCCTGTGAAATAGAAATGTACTGCACCCTTATTTCAGCCCTGTGAAATAGAAATGTACTACACCCTTATTTCAGCCCTGTGAAATAGAAATGTACTACACCCTTATTTCAGCCCTGTGAAATAGAAATGGCAAAGCACAGTACTCTCAAGTCATCTTAACTCTTTCAAAAATGTATTGTACTTTATTGTTGTCTCCCCTGCATCTCCCGTTATAACCTTTGGCCTATACTGCCTAGACGTTTACTCTTGTCTGTAGCCGCTGGTCTGTTTCCTTCTTACTCGTCTGTTGAGCCGGAATGGAGGGGGCCACAGAGTGCATTCCTCTCCCCAGCAGTGTTTGGAAATCGCTGCCGGGACGCAAGTTCAGGCAAATAAACACGGGATCGCGGCGCTGGGGGGCGTAAAGTAATAAAGAAAGTGGATGCTTCGTTGCTCCTCGCTCTCTTATCGTCCCGCCATCTCTCCCCTTCATCATTCCGTCTCCCCTCCTCCCTTCACGCGCTCTCGTATTTCAGTCAGAAAAATGTTGCTTATTGCCACCGTCGGCTCGCACATTTTAATGTCATCGCTAGGGCCGGGAGACATGACTGTACTCTGTGGGGTATCGATGCTGATCGACCGCTAACGCGACGGCGGCTACATACGATGTCTGCTCGGCGAAGTGCACTTCCTCCCGGAGGCGTCTCGCCCTGAAAGAGCATCTCCCTGCGTAGCGGAGAGCCAAAAACGCATTCCTCCGCGTTAGCCTGTTCAAGCTGAATGCGCTCGGGCGAGGCGAGTCGGGCACGGTGTACAGGGCAAGAGGCTATCGTGCTACGCCGGGGCGCATCGCGCTACGTCGGGGCACATCGTGCTACGTCGGGGCGCATCGTGCTACGTCGGGGCGCATCGTGCTACGTCGGGGCGCATCGTGCTACGTCGGGGCGCACCGTGCTACGCCGGTGCCCGGGAAGGCGTCGCTTTCTCGCCCACTCGTCCTTCGTTATTTTGGCACTTTGACACTTTTGCAACGTTGCCTAGTACCCAGGTAATTTAAAAGGCGTTTTGTTTTCGTTTAATCTCTTCTCGAGTGTTCTAACCTCGGGAACAGTAAGCAAGCCACTCCCTGGAGATGTAACATCTAGTGTGTTCATAACACAGGACATCAAATATATATTTTGGCTCCAAACCATTTGGTGCTGAGCGTGTAAAGGCATTTTAAGATCAGGTGTTTGGCACACGGAGAGCCGGTGCAGAGCTCTTAAGCACTGGAGTTGTGTGGTCCACTTTCTTAATCTTGGTTAGAATTCTGGATTAGCTGTGGCTGCCTGACAGCTTTTTTAAGGGAAATTCTGTTAATTCACCATTACAGTAGTCGAGCCAACTAAAAATAAAGGCACGGATTAGTTTTTCTGAGTCTTGTTTTGACATGAAGGTCTTTCATTCTTGCCATGGTTTTTGGTGATAGTAAACTGATATAGTAACACTTCAATTTAATTTAGTTATTGAGAGAAACTGGGGCGTGCTCCATACAGTATTAATGAAAATGCATGAAATGGTGGCAGTAGTTGGATTTTTTCTAAGGGATACAGTATGTAAGTATGCAGGACACTGTTCCGCAAAAAACGGGGTCAGCTGTGTTAATCGCTGCAGAAGTCTGGAAGCTCCACCCATAGCTCAGGAGGTAAGACCGATTGTCTGGCAGTCGGAGGGTTGTCGGTTCAAACCCCGCCCTGGGCGTGTCGAAGTGTCCTTGAGCAAGACACCTAACCCCTAACTGCTCTGGCAAATGAGAGGCATCAATTGTAAAGCGCTTTGGATAAAAGCGCTATATAAATGCAGTCCATTTACCATTCCAGGGGATGATGGGATGGGTAGTTTTTTCTTTTTTATTCTCCTGTAAACCTGAACATCTCTCTCTCTCTCTCTCCCCCTCCCTCCCCCCTCTATCCATCTCTTTCTCTCTCTTTTTCTCCCCCCCTCCCCACAGGACTGCTTGC
Organism: Anguilla rostrata; assembly: GCF_018555375.3. Lineage (NCBI taxonomy): Eukaryota > Metazoa > Chordata > Actinopteri > Anguilliformes > Anguillidae > Anguilla > Anguilla rostrata. The sequence goes on from NC_057937.1 coordinate 17,622,293, forward strand.
AGCCCCTCAGTATGCAGGCTTTGCCTGCCCAGCCCGAGTCTCTCTGCATAGTGGAGATGGGCGGGGTGGAGAAGCAGGACGAGCTGGGAGACAAGGGCTCCATCGGCTTCCTGTACCTCAACATCGGGCTGCAGGTACGCCTTTTTTGTTTGTGTGTGCGTGTTTGTCAGTGTCCGTGTCCGTGTCCGTGTCGTGTGCGTGCGGGTAAGTTTGCCTGTACAAGTCACTCTGTAATGGCGTCTGCTAAATAGACACTGTGTGCATATGCATGCAAGTGTGTCCCTGTGTGTGTGTGTATGCACGCGCGTGGGTGTGTTTGTGTGTGTTTGTGTGTGTGTGTGTGTGTGCCTGCGCAATCCTTTTCATATGTTTAATCACTCTGGTCTGTCTCCCTTTATAACTATTGAATGAGACGTGCTCTTATTTCACCCGTCCGTTTGCATTATCCCAGCGTTTACCCCAGAGGTCTCCATTTCATTTCATTTCCTGGTAGACTCTTGTGTTTTGGTTTAAGACCCAAGTCAGTTGATTGGCTTAAGACTCCGCATAGCCCTAAATTGGCGGATGATTAAAAGGAAACCACAAGAATTTGATGAGTTGAAGATTTCTGCTCTAACCCTCGTCTCCTCTCGGATCTTTTTGGCGGTCAGAATCTCACCCCTCTTTTGGTCTCGTCTCTTCCCGTTTCGTGCAGAACGGTGTCCTGCTCCGGACGGTGCTGGACCCAGTGACCGGCGACCTGTCCGACACTCGCACACGCTACCTGGGGTCACGTCCCGTCAAGCTCTTCCGGGTCAGGATGCAGGGACAGGAAGCTGTAAGTGAACTGGAATTGGCTGTAGCCATCTAAACACACACAAAGTCCTATGTACTTTGACCCTATGGGAGTGCTCTTGCTGGAGTGTATTCAGATAGGGTAGCTGAAAATTATTTTCCCAAAAAATCTATACAGATACTGAAATTATAATATGAACTGTCCTTACATAAATGTAGTGTCCTGAAGTTGTGTTTTAATATGATATACTGACTGTTTTTGTAACTTTAAAACTCACATTTCCCCAACTTTTAATAATGGAAATAGGACCTCGACCGCACCAAAACAGACAGCCTTGACCGAGTTGTCTATTTCTTAGGCCGTCTGTTACCAAACCTCTCCTTGAGTCCAGGTATTTGGTTGGGGTTCCACCTCAGGAACTCCTGATCCAACTAGTTACTTGATAGAGGAGTGGCTTGGGAACCACTGGCTTAGACTTAAAAGGTTCAGGAACACTGGTCCATGTAAAAGTTAATGTTTAAAATGATTTTATTTTATTATTTTTTTAATTGGGTTTTTTATGCACTCAATTCTGGCAGTTGGCTGAAGTTTGAGATGTCTGAATTCTGGAGTGCAGGCTGATATTTTGGCTGGACATTTGACAAATCTTTCTTCCTAACATAAAAAATCCCAAATATAGCATGTCAGTTGTTTAATGGGTTTCTGAAGATTTCAGGCTCCAATCATGTTAACGATGACATACAGCGAAGTTTAGATGCTCAGTAAAAATTTCAAAAACTTCTTACTTAATCTGCATGGCAACTTTGCAATCATCAGTAGCGGTCATGTGACATTTGTGATGCTTCAGTAAATGAATTACTTTTCAAGATATAATGCAGTCCTGTACTGGGAGATTTCTTTTGTCAAGTGTGTGTGCCACTGCCTTGATTGAACAATTTGGCCTTGAATGTTTAATTACGGAGGAAGTAATGTTAAAAGTCAGTTTTTATGGTAGTGATAGCTACAGATGTTTTAATTCTACACTTCCTTAGAACAGCGATTCTAGCGAAAGGCTAACCACGTGATTGCAGTCTGTTTGATCTCCGCTGCAGGAAAGTAAATGATCAACAAACAACGCTTTGCCATTACACACGGTTTTGTTTGGCAGCAAAGGTTGATCCCTGTATGTGACATCACCATGTGGAGTGCCTGTATAGAGTGCTCATTTTTCTAAATCTACACACACCAAAAAAAATAGCATTCGTGGTTCAAGTTATAATCCATAGTTTAATCCTCAAAAATGCGCCTCCTGCTTTCACACGTTAAGTGAAAGTGAAAGCTGTAGAGCTATGTGAGCAAGCTCAGACAGCTGCCTTTCAGAGATTGGCAAGACTGAAAGCTTTATTGTTACTTGGTGAAAGCGATGTGCAATATTTGGTTTATAGTTGTGACAAGCAAGAAGCGGGATTTTCTCAGGCTAAATAAGATTATAGTAATGCACTGTTATCCATTTAGGAGTATTAGTTTTAAGTGCATCCATGTACTTTGAAGTGTTTTTTTTTGTACTGGTAGACTCCTCCTTGTTCTGTGTAATTGTAGTAGTAATGGTTAGGGAACTCTGCTTGTAACTGAGAGGTTGCTGGTTTAGTGCTGCCTTTGCCCCCTTCAGTAAGGTACTTATTTTTGTCAATCTGGATAGGTGCGTCCGCTATTTGCAAAGTTACAAATGGAACGTCTGTCAGATGGACTGATTTGCTGACCTATTTTTCCACACGTCAGTAATGCGACAGCGAAGCGCGGGGATGCCTTTGAACTTGAAGAGCCTCTTGGCTTTTGGCATTTTGCATTGTCCTCCTCAATGGACGCAGTGGCATCTCCGGGAGTCCCGCTTGATGTGGGTGAGCTGGGTGAAAGAGGCCTTTGTGTTGATGATTCAGATGGTGACCTCAGAAGTCACGTTTCAATAGTGCAGTGACTCTCCAAGGGCTAGATCCAGGGAGTGACTGTACAGATTTCGTCATCGTTGCACAAAAACAACGGGTCCTCTTATCGGCACGCTTGCTCATTGACACGCTTGTTGCTTCGTTCTTCCGGGGTGATGGAACTGAGGTCACCTGGAAGTGAGGGGTGGTGGGTTAGGTGGGCTTGTTGGATGTCCTTCGCCCTAGTGACTGTTGACCTCCATTTTGTTTCTCAGGTCCTGGCCATGTCCAGCCGGTCCTGGCTGAGCTACTCGTACCAGTCCCGCTTCCACCTGACGCCGCTGTCCTACGAGACGCTGGAGTACGCCTCGGGCTTCGCCTCTGAGCAGTGCCCCGAGGGCATCGTGGCCATCTCCACCAACACCCTGAGGTGAGCTCCGCCCCCCCGGGACACGCCCGCACGCAACGGGGACACGCCCAATCTATCCCAGGTCTGCCCACGTGCTTTGCGGGCACCCCATGTGGTCTTGGCCCCGGCCCCGGCCACGTGCTCTGACACACCCATATACCCCCTCAACGCGCCCACACGCATCACAGACACACACTCAAACCCACACACTGACTCACTCGCACATATCACAGACGCTCTTGTCTTTGCTCTTCCGAATTGGCTCAGGAGGTTGTAGCTGAGAGCACACAATTAAATTAATCATTGCGAATACCTTATAATTAAAAAATAATTCCCTGTAAAGTATATTTAACAATGAAGAAATGAGCATGTGATCTTGGACTGTGACTTTGGCTCTGTGTTCTAAAGTCAACATTCTGGGGATATGTTGGTTAATGTTTAGCCTGCCAGCTTTGCAGTTACTGTGGTAATTTTCTTGAACGTGTCGGTGTGTAATCCTAAAAATGAATGCCTAAGCAAATGTTTTTGTTGATACCATTTGAGAGGTTTGTTCCTGGCTACCATAGTCATTCTAATGAGCTCTTTCTTCCTTTCTCTTCCTCTCCCCCATCTCTCTGCCCTTCTCCTCTCTCTTCCTCTCCCCCATCTCTCTGACCCTCCCCTCTCTCTTCCTCTCCTCAATCTCTCTGCCCTTCCCCTATCGCTTCTTCTCCTCCATCTCTCTGCCCTTCTCCTCTCTCTTCCTCTCCCCCATCTCTCTGACCTTCTCCTCTCTCTTCCTCTCCCCCATCTCTCTGACCTTCCCCTCTCCTCGTTCCTCGCCGCTCTCTTCTCTTCCCCTCAGGATTTTGGCTCTGGAGAAACTGGGCGCGGTCTTCAACCAGGTGGCCTTCCCCCTGCAGTACACGCCCCGCAAGTTTGTGATCCACAGCGAGACCAACAACCTCGTCCTGATCGAGACAGACCACAACGCCTACACCGAGGCCACCAAAGCCCAGCGCAAGCAGCAGATGGCCGAGGTGAGCCCAGCCCACCAGCAGGGGGCGCCCTTTCTTGCTCTTTACAGCTGGGTACGGTGAAGCTGAAACGGAAGGGCTAGGGCTCAGTAATGGGCCAGGTTCAACTCTGTGATTTGACACCACCTTTGTACCCTTGAGCTAGGGACTCTCCACCTTATAGCTGTACTTGAAGGACAGTTGGGATCCTCAGAAAAGAGCTGCTGAGTTCATCTGAAATGCAGTGAAAGTACAGTAGAGAACAGAAAGAGGCCTGGTCTGAAGTCATGAGTGTTTTCATATCTGTTTTCCCATCTGATTTTCACTGGAGTGGATAACCACCTACAAACAAACACACACACTGTGGTTGCAGCACAGTCTCACAGCTGCGTTACTGGCTTGGACCGTTACAGCATTTTCTTGGCTGTTGTTGGAGAGGAGTGATGACCTCATAATCCTATGGAATGACATTCAGGGATCACATCATCTGCTGCAGGAGGAGCCAGTGCCTCATTTTGCACAGAGCCAGATCGCCACTCCCGTTGCTGATTTAGTATTCGGTTTCAAATTGGAGCTGGTTAGCGGTTACCGTTTCAGCAGCTCAGTGTATGTAGGCCATGTGTTGGTTTATTTTAATTGTGCCCATTCCTATATCAGTTTCGTTTGGGTTTTGGGTCGGGTACGTTGATCCTGGGTCAGGTTCGCTGATCCTGGGTCAGGTATGCTGATCAAAGGCGATTTGGCAAGGCTTCCCCCGTTACTCACTGTTGCCACCTGCAGGAAATGGTGGAGGCGGCGGGGGAAGACGAGAGGGAGCTTGCTGCGGAAATGGCCGCCGCCTTCCTGAACGAGAACCTTCCGGAAGCCATCTTCGGAGCGCCCAAGGCGGGGTCGGGCCAGTGGGCCTCTCTGGTGCGGCTCTTCAACCCCATTCAGGGCACCACCTTGGACCAGGTCCAACTGGAGCAGAATGAGGCTGCGTTCAGGTAACTCAGGAGGGGAGGGGGTACTTTTATTAAAATTACTTTGCTATTTATACTGGTAAAAGGTAAATGCCTAACTATTGAAAGGAATACATAAATGAATGTCATAATAGCATTTGTGTTATTTGCATTCAGAGCCTTCAGTGCAGGCCTGAACATTTGCAACAAATTGATTGTCACCATAGAGACGTAGTAAGTGTGTAAGTAATTTACCTGTGTCTGCAGTGTGGCTGTGTGTCGGTTCGCCGGTGGTGAAGATTGGTACGTCCTGGTGGGCGTGGCCAGGGACCTGATTCTGAACCCGCGTTCAGTGGGAGGCGGCTTCATCTACACCTATCGTCTGGTTGGGGGCGGGGACAAGCTGGAGTTTGTACATAAGGTAAGCGACAAGGAAACTGACCAGTCCGCAGAGGGCAATGTGGATTTGCGTCCCCTCCTTTCCAACAAGCGCTCAAATGGTTCAGTCATGGTAACCTGACTCCAGAAACTTCCCGGTTGTTCTGTGCGGAATAATTGATGAGTTTAGGGCAACGCCAATGCGCAAGTTTCGACAAGAAAGATAAGGTCACTGACTGTTCCATCGACAACAAATTCCATTACATTTCTTATAAATGATGAATGTGTATTACGCAATAGCTCTTCGTGCATGGAGGGTGACAACAGCATGCAGGCTTTGAAATGTGAAAGAAGTGTCACTGCCAGGTTTTTTTTTCCCCCATAAGTTATACCAACTGTGATGCTTTTTTGTGTCTCTGTTTCTATCATGGAGGTCATAAAAGTGCAGGACGAACATCTGGGACACAGGCATTGCCTTCCCTTTCTACTTATCTACCTGACTTGTTTTATTTTTTGTTTTCCTGGTGAATCCTTTTTTCCTCTGGGTCGGATTCACATAGCTCCCTACTCCCTGGATTGTTCCTTAGCCTTTTTAAAATATTTTTTTTAAATCAAACTTGGCACTTAAATGTAGTTCTTCGGAAAATATGACCGGCTTGGAATCGAATCAGTTTGTAAATGAGTACTCAACATCTTTTGCAAGCTCACCGCACGCTGAGTAATTTAGGCTGGTCTCATCATGAATCAGTGCCCGAATCTTACCCTTTTGCTTGAGCCGTTTAATTTCTTCCATTTGGCATGGGCCCTTATCGAGAGTGACAACAGTCCTCAGGATTTGTGTGCAGTCGTTCTTATCTCTCTTCTTTTGTAATTCCGAAGCTGTGGGAGATTTTGATTTGCTATAGATAATTTCAGAAGGAAGCAATTGTTGAGAACAAAGCCGTGCTTTGTATTCCAGTTTTCCTTTTGGCCTGGTTTTTTTTTAATTTTTTTTTTAACAAAAGTGCTTGAACTACAGCACAGAGCTTTGTTAGAAGAGCTTAACAGAGTGAGATCTGACTGGTTATTCATTTTTTTTCTGTCATCATGCTTAATCCTTTTTTTCTTTTCCGCCATACAAATGAATTTTAAAATAATCACCCTTTAATAAAAAATTTTTGAAAAGTGAAGCCAGTTGTAGCAGACTAAACAGTGGGCATGTGTTGTGCAAACATTGCTTGCTCGACTGATTGATTGACGGGATGCTCTGTTTGCAGACTCCGGTAGAGGACGTCCCATTGGCCATTGCCCCATTCCAGGGGCGTGTCCTGGTGGGCGTGGGAAAACTGCTGCGCATCTACGACCTGGGCAAGAAGAAGCTGCTCCGGAAGTGTGAGAACAAGGTACTGCAGGAGACCCTGCTGTGGAGTGTGGGCTGCTGGTGGAGACACTGAAGTGATTGCTCTGCATAGTGTCCTGGCGTTGTGTATGGAGTAGACCCATGATCTTCAATCCTGGTCCTGGAAAGCCACAGAGTCTGCTGGTTTTTGTTTTCGCCTAAAGATAAGCAACTGATTAGGACTCGAGAAACCAGGTGACCGGAGTTACCTGTGTAAACAGCTGCCTTCACAGATCCGTTGCTGTGCTTCTGAAGTTCTGAGTAACAACAAAAGCCAGACCTGGGTCTGCAGGACCAGGATTGAGAACTTCTGGAGTAGACTGACAAAGAATAGATTACCTTGTGCAGTGTGTTAAATGTCTCCAATCACAATATATGGTGTAAATATTACTGCATATATTACAATATACGGTATAAATCTTACTATGTCCTGGTAAGACTGGTGTTACGAGGAGGTCCTGGTAAAGCTGGTGTTACAATAAGGTCCTGGTAAAGCTGGTGTTACAATAAGGTCCTGGTCAGGCTGGTGTTATTATGAGGTCCTGGTCAGGCTGGTGTTACAATAAGGTCCTGGTCAGGCTGGTGTTACAATAAGGTCCTGGTCAGGCTGGTGTTACACTTAAGGTCCTGGTCAGGCTGGTGTTACAATAAGGTCCTGGTCAGGCTGGTGTTACAATAAGGTCCTGCTAAAGCTGGTATTACAATAAGGTCATGCTAAAGCTGGTGTTACACCTAGGTCCTGGTTAGGTTGGTGTTACAATAAGGTCCTGGTCAGGTTGGTTTTACGGTTTTACGAGGAGGTCTTGGTCAGGCTGGTGTTACAATAAGGTCCTGGTAAAGCTGGTGTTATTATGAGGTCCTGGTCAGGCTGGTGTTATTATGAGGTCCTGGTCAGGCTGGTGTTATTATGAGGTCCTGGTCAGGCTGGTGTTATTATGAGGTCCTGGTCAGGCTGGTGTTATTATGAGGTCCTGGTAAAGCTGGTGTTATTATGAGGTCCTGGTAAGGCTGGTGTTATTATGAGGTCCTGGTAAAGCTGGTGTTATTATGAGGTCTTGGTAAGGCTGGTGTTATTATGAGGTCCTGGTAAGGCTGGTGTTATTATGAGGTCCTGGTAAGGCTGGTGTTATGAGTAGGATCTGTCCGCTGTCCCACCTGCATGGGTATCGCTCTGTAGCAGTGGACACTGCAGGCCCCGTATCGGTCTATAGAGTAAGGCTGGTGCTACGGGAGGAGGTAACTGTGGCCTCACCTGTGTTGGTTTTAACCCGTGTGGGGGAGACTACGCAGGAAGCGAAAGGAACACGCTTACAGGGCGGCCAAGTTTTGAGTTCCTGAAAGCCGAGACCCTTCCTCCTCCTGCTGCTTGTTTCTGGGCTCTTTACTGGAGGAGGAGGAGGAGGAGGGAAAAATAGGTATGAAGGTATGCGTGTGCCAGAGTGGAGAATGACGTTTCTACAGCAACGGCCGGCTCAGCCCTCCTCCCGAAGGCCATTTGCTCGCAGCGCAATGTTGATGATTTATTTAGCGACGCGGCTTTGGTTTCCTCGAGGTTTGCAGCATGTGCACAAATAGCTCTCAACCTTTACTGATTTTTACCCTCCAAAGGTAATGCACAAGACGGTTGCCTGGAGTATTTACAGTAAATCCTGCGACAGGGATTAACTTTACATTTACTGAACAAACAGCTCAACCCAGAAAGTCGGTCAGACCAATCCGCACTCGAGTCACCAGCTGGGAAGAGCTTTGTGGCCGGTTGACGTTTATCTATGTATTCTTTTTTGTGTGTGTGTCTGTGTTCTGCAGATATTTGTTTCGAGCAGAAAGTCATTAGTAGCCTTGAGTTTGTTGTTCTGAGTGAGACTTTCACTGAAGCAAGTATTAATAGAGAGTTTCATGTTCCGTTATACACAAAAGGCCTTTAATAACCTGCTTGAGCCTTTTGGCTTTATGTGAGACCCACAGTACTAGCCTAAGAGAAGGTGCTGCCAAAGTTGCTCTTCCAGGAAGTGGTGGGCAGATCCGGTCCGAAACTAATAAGCAAAAATTCCACTAAACTAAAAATGATTCAGAAATTTTGGCAGCTATTCATAGACCTATTGTGGGTTTCCAGATATGAAAAGGGTTCATCACTGGGCCAGGGTTAATTTAGGTTAATTTAGGCCGTATCAGCCAACACTAGTCTGCTGCCGTTCCCCACTGGTTAAAAATGCTGTCCAGCTAACGTTTTGGATTGGTTTGAGTGCTTTTGACCCAGAAACACATTTTGTCATTTATGATATTTTTAGTATTATTGACGGCATGACGATACTTGGTTTTTCAATGGAAATTACCAGAGACATTAACTGAAATATAGTGTAACGGTTGAAAAATAAGCATTAAAAAAAAATGCAGTGATCAATTTTCCTTTTTATTAGGAGCATGAATCCCGAACGGCGTAAAATGTAAAATAACGTTCAAGAACTTGTAAACAAAAAAAAAAAATTTAACTTGCAAATGTTAGGCTACTGTACAAAATATTTGAGTAAAAAAAGAAAAAAAAAAAGGTTTGTAATTGAAATGAAAAAAACGAAGTACGACTGGGCATTTTTTCCCCCCTGTTTGGCACTAGCGTTTGTTTTGGCACACGCCAAAGATTTTGCTGTGCAGGAACGACCCTGCTTGTTTGTTTCCAGTGCAGTTTTGGTTACGAAGCATTAGCATTCATTCATATGGGTGCTTTTATAAAGTTTATGCATTTGCTTCTTGTTTTGTAGAATTTTATTTTCATTTTCAATTATCCATCTTTACATACTAGACAAGACCACACAAAACAAGCACTCATTCATGCACTCATTCATACCCACACTCCCCCACCTCTCCTCCATCCCATTCGTTCCTCATCACACCAACATCACAAAACACACACAGAACAGGGGAGTCCAAATTGGCAGGTTCCTTCCAGGATCATGCCCAGTCCACCTTTTCCTTCCGTGGAGTAGTGACATCTCATTCCCTCACCATAAAACTCCCACAGGCAGGTGGTCCTGTGGAGGTTGTCTCGGTGGAAAGAGAGAGTTCAGTTAGTAAGATCTAAATAATGGCTTCCCTTTTAATTTTATTTTTATTTTTAGTTTTATTTTATTATTATTATTATTTTTTTTTTCCCCATTTCCTTTTTTCCTTTAATTTATCTGAGTTTATGCAATTGTACACAGTTCGTAAGTGTGAGCCAGCTATATTAGAGGCTTTTTTTGCAGGCTCCCTTTCAGAATCTCAGAATGAAAGAATTTTACATTATTGCGAAAATGGCTTGGTTTGTTAATGTGATCGATGTGCGTTTTTTAAATAAGCGAGGTTTTCTTTTCACGCTCGGAGTGACGGACTTGTTGTCGGTGCTTGCAGCATGTGCCGAACCTGGTGACGGGCATCCACACCATTGGGCAGCGCGTCATCGTGTCCGACGTCCAGGAGAGCCTCTTCTGGGTCCGCTACAAGCGCAACGAGAACCAGCTGATCATATTCGCCGACGACACGCACCCCCGCTGGGTCACCACCGCCTGCCTGCTGGACTACGACACCATGGCTTCCGCCGACAAGTTCGGCAACATCAGCATCGTAAGACCTTCTGCCTCTCCCCCCTCTGTTCCACCTCTCCTCTTCCCCTCTCTCCTCTTCCCCTCTCTCCTCTTCCCCTCTCTCCTCTTCTCCTCTCTCCTCTTCTCTCTTCAGGCTCGGAGCTGTTCCTGGCTTTTTCCTGATTATTTCTTTTCCAGACCTGAATACCTGAAACTTTTGTCAGTTACAACGCAAGCGTGCCCAAGTGGCCCCAGAGAAATTAATGGTCTGAAAAAACGTGCTTTTCCTGATCAGTCAGGGGGAAATCGGGGCCCAATCAGGGGCCTTCACATCCGTCTCTTCTCCGCCCTTACTTGCATGCTGCAGTCTGTCGTTCTTTGCTTGCCAGGGCGGGGGTGGGAATCTCGAGCTCAGAAGCGCCTCTGTTCTCTCTGAACAAGACCGAACAGCAGCTGTACCACCCAGTGGCATTCTCCTGCCTGTCCTGGCTGAAGCTCCGTGGGGCTGGGCTTGTGCGAGGGGTTTTGCTGTCATTGGCTCGCCGGGTTGTTATACAGTACAGAAACGCTTGATTGGCTTATACCACAGACTGACAGCACTCCTCCCATTAGGGGATTTATTAGGGGTTCTGCCTGTAAGATTTTCTAGGTTTACTCATTGAAACCTCATCATATTTTTTTGGTTATGCAATGATTAACTGTGCCAAAGTAGTCAGCACTGTGCTGTGAGGTTGCCAGAGCAGGGAAATGGAGTCCTTGGAGGAACTGTGAGAAGTTGTACTCGTTCCATCATTTACGTAACTTGGCCTGCTTCAGTTAATATCCTGCTGTGTAAAAAGCACCATGTGTAAAATGCATGCTGTGTGAGTTGCCTTGGATAAGTGCATGTTCTTAGGGAAAGTACAGCTATTAAAGTGTGGGGTGTCAAAGTATGACCGCAGCGGCAATACAGTGAAACCAAACCGTCAGAAGATCCAATTTGGAGGATTAAGAAGTAGAATCAAAACGCCACACTTGGCTTGCTATCAGACATTGTATGAAAGAATGAGAGTGCTGAGAACTCTGGGATATGTAGTTCACATTATTCACATTATCCCTCCTGCTTCCCAGGTCCGCCTGCCTCCCAACACGAGTGACGATGTAGACGAAGACCCCACAGGGAACAAGGCACTGTGGGACAGGGGGCTACTCAACGGTGCTTCCCAAAAGGTAAGGACCCTGGTGTACCCAGCTGCACCGCTTACATCACAGCAGTCAGAGCTAACGACGCTGTATGAGGAAACCGTGTGCGTCTGTACGCGTCGGCATGCCCGTCCATCAGGTGAAAGATTCTGGTGTCTGGTTCCTGCCATGTTGGTGGTGCACTCCCATAAAAGATCACTGCTTGCCAAGCCGGTATCCAGTTCCCCTGGAGCGAGTGTGCGTCTGTGCGCGCGCACACGCCTGTGGTACTTGTGTGTGTGTGTGTGCGCGCGCGCGCGTGTGTGTGTGTGTGTGTTTTTGTGTGTGTCTGTTTGCGCGTGTGTGTGTGTGTGTGTTTTATGTGTGTGTGTGTGTTTTTTTGTGTGTGTGTGTGTGTGTGTGTTTGCGTGTGTGTGTGTCTGTTTGCGCGTGTGTCTGTGTGTGTTTGCTTGCTTGCGTGTGTGTGTGTCTCTGTTTGCGTGTGTGTGTGTGTCTCTGTTTGCGTGTGTGTGTGTTTGCGTGTGTGCCTTTGGGAGTTGCCCACTTTAGGAATACTTCCCACCGGACTCATCTGTTCCCACAGCCATTAAGTGGGACTGTGGTTAAGAGCCTGAGGAAAAACTACTGACCTTGTCAATGGGAATTTCCCACACTGCATGCCATTGTGTGCGTTTACGGGCCTTCTGGACCATGCCAATTTAACAGGTTCGTTAAAACAAATGGATATTTGTTAATGAACTACATGTACACGTAGAAGTCTACCCACGGGGTGCAGTTTTATTGTATTTTTGTTGTAAGATCCAGGTTAATTGATGTCCCGGGATGGCTTGTTCCTCCCTCGCTTCCTAACGTGGATCTCTCTGGAAGTTCTTCTGCTTTCTGCGAAACATCAGACCACAAACGGCACATCTGTGGCTCGCCACACGTGGAACGGGTGCTTCCCGGGGCCGATGGCAGGAAGCGTGTCGCTCCTCCCCGGGTCAGGTCGGCATCGCTCCCCTCTGTCTGGCCGCCTAACCGTACGCTCCCCGTCCCCCCTCCCCTTCCCTCCCCTCCAGGCGGAGGTGATCATGAACTACCACATCGGCGAGACGGTGCTCTCCCTGCAGAAGACCACGCTGATCCCCGGGGGGTCCGAGTCACTGGTCTACACCACGCTGTCGGGCGGCATCGGCATCCTGGTGCCCTTCACCTCCCACGAGGTACGGCCGAGCGCCGCGTAGCGCCCCGCGGGCTAGCGGGGCGACTGCAGGGTCTCAGACATTTCTGAGACGTGACGTTAATGACTGCAGTAACTGGTTTGTAAAAAAAAAAACCCCAATAATCTGGTAGGAATGTGCAGGTTTAGCAAAGGCTTTAGTGCTTTTTTTAAGTACTAATCTTGTCGTAGCCTTGTTTTCCCCCCTGCTCTTTATCGTTCATTTTCTGTTTCCTAATTGTTTGCTGTGTGCCTAAGTGTCTGCCCTGTCTAAGTTCATTTAGGCTGAGCTGTTGCATCTGGTTTGCCTTCAGTGTGCTGTTCTTTCTCCCTCTTGTTTCTCACAATGTTCTTTTTCAATGAACCGTCTTCCTCCTATCATATTCCCTTTGCCCCCTGTCACCCTCCATCTCTCCCTCTCTCTCTGTCTCCCTCCTTTTCTCCCCTTTTGTCTGTCCCCACCACTTCCTCTCTTTCTCCCCCTCCTCTGCCCCTCTGCGCTGTTTTTATTTGACCTAAACTCACTCTGGCCCCATTGCTCTCTGTTCTGCTCCCACTCCATCCCCCCCTCCCCCTCCCTCTCCTCTCTCGCTCTCTCAGGATCATGACTTCTTCCAGCACTTGGAGATGCACATGCGGTCGGAGTTCCCGCCCCTTTGCGGGAGGGACCACCTCAGTTTCCGCTCCTACTATTTCCCTGTTAAGGTAAGCATGGACACATACAGGTGCACGCCCACACAAACATACGCACAAATGCACACGGACCCTACGGCAAAGACCTGGACCCCTTTCTGTCCTGAAATACCCACATCACTGGACCTTTACTACCTTTACTGTGATTTAGCTTCTTCATTTGTATCGTTTTGTTTAATGGCTAATAAGTGTGTGTGGGAGCTTCGGGGGGAAGCGTAGTTTGGAGCTGTCAGATTGATTTAATTCGAATGGAGGGTTTGGCTCAGATATGCTTCCAGCTGATTGGCTCGTAAAAATGCTTTCATGTGTTCAGCTCAGTCATTTAATAATGTGATAACGGCTTTTAAAAAGCTGTTTGAAAAAAAAAAATTAATTGCCATAATTTTGCCTTAATAAATTTTTCCAAAAATGTAGCTGCATGCAGGTTCTGTCTGACACACATGCTCACACGTGCGCGCACAGAATTGTGTCCGCTGTTGCGCTCATTGCAGGTGATGGACTGGGCCAATTGGCGGTGGTTGTTTGTGTGTGTGTGTGTGTGTGTGTGTGTGTGTGTGTACTTCCCTGCCTGTGCGTGTGTTTACTATATATGTGCCTCCCTGTGCAGAATGTGATTGACGGGGACCTGTGCGAGCAGTTCAACTCCATGGACCCACACAAGCAGAAGGGGGTGTCCGAGGAGCTGGACCGCACGCCCCCCGAGGTTTCCAAGAAACTGGAGGACATTCGCACCCGCTACGCCTTCTAGATCCCCGCGCCGTTTCAGGGCCCGAAAAAGCCTCGGACACAACTTTTTTATTTTTTTTGGAGAGACTGAAATACTCGAGGAATGATAATTGGCATCTTTTTTTTTTTTTCCCCTCACCTTCTTTTTTAGTATTTGTTTGAAAATGCACCAGACAGTGGTCAGCCAATCAGAAATGTGTTTAGTTCTGTGTGTTCAGCTGTGCTCCCCCGGGGGGTTTGTGGGGTGCACACATTGCCTGCTGAGTGCCATTGGGGCAAAAAAAAAAAGACCTTTGACCACAGAGTTAGAGCCACATGAAAAAAAAATTTCCCCCTCTCTGCTTTGTGTTTATACACATTATCTGAGCTGTTTTTTGCTGTCTGGAAAGCTTTTATATATTGTTGCTGATGGGTTTCAAATGCAGGAAGTACAAAGACTTTTTAAGGATAGAGAACCAGACTTGTCTAAATTATATGAAAAAAGAAAGTAGAGCCAGTGTAATTTGCAGCTTTAGGCCGTCGCTGCGGTGATGCAGCGCGGAGGCTAACGGTAGAGCCCCCCGCCGTTTCCCCAGCTCCCTTCTGCCGGCCGCATTTGTTCCACGGCAGAACTCACAAAACCAAACCTCAGCTACGACCATACGGCCACCGAGCTGCGGGAGAAGAGCTGTGCTGATTTGTGTTGACGCTGGAACATTGTTGAGGGGTGGGATGGGGTACCTGTTTTGTAAATAAACCTTTTCTACAGTGTGTGTACTTTGTGCTACTGTGGTGATTGCTTGGGTGAGGATGGAGAGGGGAGTGTTGGGTTTATGCTCTTGTTCAAGTTGCTACTTGAATTTTCTCTGAACTTTCATTTTGTTTTTCTAGACCACATTTTTAGACCATATTTTCTTTAATCCAATCTGCATTGCTGTCAGTGAGGCCCCCTTGGATTTGGAGCAAATTACCTTCCTGTTAGCCTTAATCATTCACTTGATTTGTTGAAGCATTGCCCTCATGGATTGCCTGCTGCTGGGAATCATTGCTGTGAAGGAAGCTATGAAGCTGGTATGAGTCTGGGATGGAATGTAATTATATATCTTCAGGGTCCTGGAATAGTGGAGGAAATGAACTGCACACTGAAGATGGCCCTGGTAAAGCTGCTACAGGCAGAGGGCTGGGTGATTTCCCATGTTTCCTACCAAACTTTTGAGCATCCAAGCAACTCTCAACCAACCAGGTGACTGGAATGTCCCCATATGACATGACAATATGACAGGAAGAGCCAGCCGGAAGCAGATGGTCTGCCACAAATAGGCAACTTTGTCCTGTTTAAGGAAATGCTGTGGTACAACTGAGCAAGCTGCCAAATGGCTAGAGGAAGCAAGTCTGGTCTGAGCAGCTGATAGGGTAGAGGAAGAGGTAGGACTGGGTAAAGCCTGTTAGGAGCTTATAAACATGATGGACAGTACCGGTTGGATATTGTCGACCAGGTACGCTAGTGTCAATCACAAAGTCCCAATTGTCAAAACGGATGGCTATTTGTCAAAAATCTGGCAAGTAGATGAAGCAGTGGGGCCTGAGGAGATTGAGTTAATAGAGTTGATGTCTGAGGTGGGATCGAAGATCGAAGTGCAAATTGGTAAGGGTTTGTGTGCGCGCGCCCGCTGTTGAGTGGTAGGAGAGGCCTCTACGCATTCCGAGGGTGCTGGCTGAGGCGTAAGTCCACCCCATCCAGCGGAGAGTTGTCCACAGCAGCAATGCTAGAGTTCCAATCATGGGTGTACCGGAGAAATTTGCCAGTGGGACAATTGCAGACTGGGGAGTCAGGGTTGGGGAGGGGGGGCAACCTTCAATATTTGGGTGCACTAATAAAAAAACTGGGTGTGCCCATACTGGCCCCCCTACTCATTTTGCTAACTCCAGGAGCATCATGGAATCCCTCCACTGTTAAAGCAAATGGCACAAATACCTGTGTCATACCCAGTCAGTCCGGCTGGGACAAACTCACTGGTCAAGCCACTCAAATGCAAGTCAAACCCCTAAAGTCATCTTGAACACTTTGAATGCCTGAAAACACACCCTTCTGCATGTCGGGGACACTTTGTAAGTGACTGCACTGTAACCTGTGCTCCAGTTCAACCATGCTGATGTCTTCACTCCTCTCATTGCCTCCAGGAAGATCCAGTCAAGCATGTCAGGTACTGTAATGCTTCCTCATCTGTGGCCTGAAGCTGTATGTTGCACAACGTAACTCTATCTGCTTTATGGGGCAGAATTTAAAGAATTTAACCTACCAGGACTGGCCCCCATCCTGCCCAAAGACACTTGCCGAACCTGCATCTGGAATTGAATTTAAACCGATTGACCTCATGCTAATTGAAGGTGGCACCACTGTACTGCTTCTAGCTACTGTATCTCAATCTGACTTCAGTTCTCAGTAAGTATAACTCCGGTTCAGCCCACTCCCCTAAAACAATGAGTGACTCTGAAAACAACAAGGCTATCTATCAGATCATGTGCTGTGGCCAACTTCTGTCAAATTATGACTCTCTAGAGACATTTCGGGTGACTTAATGACTGTGCTTCTGCATATGTATCGCTTTGTCACTTTCAGCCTCTAACAGTTCCTGGTCTGCCTGAGACACTACTATTAACTGGAGGAGACCCACTGGATAGGGCTCATTCCTTCTGTCACCACAACCCAGCACAGTCTCTTTTTCCCAAATTAACCAACTGCAATTTCATATACACTGATACAAATGCAAACACCAGTATTCTGTGTCAGTTTCAGACAGACTATATTAAACGTATGCTGTTTAAATAGCATTAGCTTGAATCCTTATATATCCTTGCCCTTCTTCATAAAGAGAGTTAATGAAGTCCACTCTGCTCATCGTTTGTTTTCTACCCATAGCTCTTTCATGATTTTTATTTTCTCTGTTCCCCATTCTCACCAATGGGGCAACTAGCCCCTTTCCTGAGTCACCCTGAAGCCTGCTGTCTATTCCCCATATGCCAGCTACCCCACCCGTAGACCACCACCTTCGAATGCGTCACGCAACCTGTCCAAAACAGGCTGAGTTTGTATTTCTGAACCCACACCCTGAGTCGGCCAGTGGAGCATGGGCCCCCCTTACTGAATCTGGTTGTTTCCAAGATTTCTTCCTACATGTGTTCCAGGGAATTTTTCCTTGCCACTGCTGCCTCTGCCTTGCTATGTGGGGGTTTAGGCCCGGGTAAACTGAGAAACGTATGGTGACAAATCCTTTTGTAAAATGCGCTTTATAAATCCAATTTGATTGATTGATTGTAGTTTCCATTATTTTGCCTGCAGCCTGATGTGTTGTACTATAGGCGAAAATGTGACATGGGGTGATGTATCGCTAAACCAAAGACCTATGTGCATTAATATTTTGCTTTTATTGATATAATTCAGTGTGCTTTCTGTTGCTGAAAATGCAAGTTGAAAGTTTGTGTCTGTGAAAGATGCTTGCAGGAGGTGTACAGCAAGATAATGGGATGTTTATTGAATATGCAGAAGCAGGCTGCAAGCCTAAAATATGTTCTGTCTTCATGCAACCAGTGTGTTTTGCATCTGCTCAGCATAGCTACAGGCACCTGTTGCTTGTCAGAAAAACGTTGTAAAGGCATTCAACCCAAACCCAGAAAATGTTACATGAATTTAATCGCAAGATGAGGATATAATCTCAATCTTGTGATAATAAAATTCTTTTTTTAAATATAACTAATAAAATTCTTGCCAAAGGCTGGTAAGTTAATATTTATGTGACAGGACATAACTCTATATTGTGTGAACTACTCCCTTGAGAAATGCTCTGTTAGCTCTTCCAGTTCTGTTCCTAAACAAATTGCATACAAAACTTGTGGCATGGAACTGAAATATGTTTTCTGAAACGGTTTTCTTTCATCACTGGAAAAATATTTTGGTATAGCCATATTTTTACCATGATTATGAATATTTTTTATAGCTCTGTCATTGAATGGTATAATTATTATTAGCCCTAAAAGCATTGGTGGTGCTAGTAGTATTTTGAGTAGTAGTATCAGTTGTAGTTGTGTGGAATTAAATGTACTTTGGCAAAGAGTTTACAGATCTGTGAAATGTTCAAATCTTAACTATGAGCAACGTTTGAGGTGAAACTTACTACGCACTTGTGGTGTACAATGTACTAATTCTTTTGGGACTGGAAACCATTGTTCCTTGACTCCTGCTCCTACCCTTGTCTCTCAGTGGCTTGGCTTGGAGCAGAGTTGTGACACACGCTTGACTGGCAGGGGGTCACATAGTTGTTAAATGAGCTAGCAGTGACTGAATTGTGTGTCTGAGCAAAAAATGTGGCCGTGGTTTGTCGGCAGATATGTAAACAGAATGACTTGAAAAAATGTACCCTTTAATTGTCTCATTATCTGCCAAACAAAAAGTAATCACTTGGTGACCTGCGACGTCAATTGGGTTGATGATTCCCACAAGGAGTCGATTAGGCAATACGTTTCAACCACTTGGGAAGTTGAGCATACTTCTAAAATTGAATTACTATGGATTACAGCTGGTGTTAAAGTGGCGGTCCGATGTGAAATACACATGGACATTGGGAGTCCGCAGGCTTCTGGCAACCATTACCCCAGGATCCCCTTACAAAAATAGAGCGTACTGCACTATATTGTAAATATGTGGATTTTAGGGAACAACAAGGATAAACATTTTTCACGTGGTTTTGAAATATATTGCAATATCTCAAAGTAGCAAGAATTTATTTACAGTATTTGTCCAAGTTTCGAAGTGCTGCAAAATCGTTTGTGATCTTGATTATATATCGGCTAGAAATATCTGTACAAAATAAGTAATTGTACCTTACTGAACCCGTGTTCAGCAGTTGTCTACGACCATGAAATGCACTTTTTTGTACGTCGCTTTGGATAAAAGCGTCTGCCAAATGAATGTAATGTAATGTAATGTAATATCCGCGAATGCAGGACACAAAACTAGACTCGTTTAGATTACATTACAAAAAATAGGGCCCGTGTAACCTCCAGCTTCAGACCGTTTCCTCAGTGAGTCGGTGACGCAGCGTGGAGGCGAACAGTAGAGCCATGGCGGTTTTCCCAGCTGCCGTCTGCAGCTTTTCCGAGGCAGAACACACAAACCCAAACCATACGGCCAAACCCAAAACCTCGACCCGACGGCCATCGAGCTGCAGGAAATATCTGCGTGGATTTGCGCTAATGCTGGAACATTGTTGAGGGGTGGAATGGGGGTCGCTGTTTTTATAAAGAGAACGTCTCTACTGTGTTTGCGTCTATTTTATTGTGCTGCTATTTGATTGGGGATGTGGGGGGCTTTGTGAGAGCTTGGGGAACAGTGTTGATGAAGGGCGGAAGTGTGGGATGTGTGCACGTATCACGCGAGTTGCTTCTTGCATTTTCTCTGCTACTTTTATTTATTGCTTTTTCTAGATCACATTTTTCCGACCATGTTTGCTCTCCATTTCTTTCTGACTGTTTCCCTGTGTCACTGCTTGCATGGTGCATTGTAGAGTTCCTCAGAAGACCGGTTGTTCCAGTCAGTTGCACATGACCCGGATAGCATTGCCCTGGTTACACATTAGGAGGCCAGTAGAGATGATAGCGTTGATTCTTTATTTTCTTCATCCTTTTGAACAAACACAAAAGTTCTGTCCCACTACAAAAATACCTCATCTTTTAAGACATTCTTGAAATATTATGTTACCTGTGGTACACAAAAGTTTAACACCTTGAGTTTGATTAAGGGTGTATTCCTGGCATCTTCTTGTGCAAACAGAATGGCTCCAGACCGGACGCAGGAAGTAAAGGACACTGGATCCATGCCCTTTTCCTCAAGATGGTCACTGCCCCATGAGTGTCAGCGGGTTGTGCTCACCCTGGTAACACCTGAGAACACCTCTACCTGGCGTCTCCTTTCTCTGCACGCCTGCGATAGGATCGTAACGGGTTCAGACTGTGTGTGTGCATGTGTGCATAGAGTTCTTAATAAGTAGGACCGCCTCAGGGACATGGCAGAAAATGTCAGTTTTGGAGTTCGGATACAAACTAAAACATGCTTTTCTGACATGGAAAGTAAAAGAGAAGACAGACCAGTTTTTGCGTTCACTGACTTTAAATTCCTGGAACAAAAGCGCCATATACAGGCACCCAAAAATAAGGTGTCTGATTCTGTGTAACCTTAATTGTTTAGTGGGGGGCGGGGCGGGGGGGGGGGGGGGGGGCTTTTGTGCATAAGTATAGCAACCTGATGACTCACTCTGGTAAAATTAGTAGAGAGCTTGAAAAAGGTTCATATGATACATAGAGGGGAAAAGTAACCACTTCCTTGGTGCTGCAAATGCTACATGCTGTTAGTGCTTGTCAATCTGACACATTATTTCCATCAACTTCATAGCCTTTTTCTGAGCTTCCAAGAGTAAACGATGACTAATGATGTGACTTCTACGATCATATGGCAGAGGAGCAAATCTGAACAAGACAATAACTGGAGAGGGAACCGCACAAGCTACAACACGCTTTGTATTACGTGTCCTGTGCATTACTGTTTATGCCTTTAATAAGAACAATAAGCACATGCAATACTGCTGTAATCTTGATTATATGTATATTTTCAATATATTAGTGGTATATTCCATTTCTGTGAGGATCTTGCGTGGGTGATTTTCCCAGTAATGTCATGTCTCCTCTCCTGCTGGCATGACTCCAGTGACAGGGTTAATAGATTCATGGAGGCTGAGTGGAGAATATTTTGGGGATGAGCTGAGGATTTACACAAATATTAACACAGACTGGTCATCAGCACTTTCACACGCTTTTGCACTTTGGAAAGACCCAGAAATCCACCTGTGAAATAACAGATGGCTCTATTCCATATGAGGCATCTGCTGTTCGCAAACAAAATTTTCTTTCCTGCCATTGACCAAAAGGACCCATCTACCACTCCACATTTACTCTAAAGGGAATCCTGAGAAAGGAACTATTTTTTGTAGCATGCTAAATTGTGATCACGGAGTGAAAGAACAAATAGAAGCCAACCATGCACCACTAGGAGGAGGTCCACCATTGCTGAAAGTCATGAGGTTGGGGGGGTAATTTAGGGTTTGGGTGGAAGGATGGAGGGACCAGAGATGGGAGCTAGTTTCATCAGCCCTGGATTATATTCTGGGTTGGAGGAAGAGGAGTGGAGGCATGCGACATTTTGCAGACTGACATTCTTCCTCAGTTGGCATCATCTTTGGGTCTCGACCTGGGATTTCCCCAGTGATGTATTGTCTGCACTCACAGATGGTGTTGTTGACGATTATGTTTTTAAAAGGGGTCTGTGGTTGGAATCCCCCTTCTCTAAAGTTTCCACACCAAAACTGCCCCTTTCTTGGTTGTCTGAATACGTAAGTTGCAGAGTTGTCATTTTAAATGGATGGTCAGACAAGTCCATGTTATCACCATCAAGACTGACAAAAAACAGGTTAACGAAATATGAATTAACTATATTGAATGCCTCCACATTCAGCAAAGAGTGCTGATCAATACGGAATTATTATTAGGCTCCCTAATACATGACTATTCTGCTTTGGCTTCATTTTTAGTAATGCCTGTATTCCAAATTCAAGCCAAACCAGATTCGGTGCAGAGAGATTTATGCGTACTCCTAGCATTTCACAAACATTTGCCAGCCGATCTTTCAACTCCGGTCAATTCGTCGATGAAAGCAGAATCTCGAGACCGAGGTGCGGCGACGGAGGAAAGAGAAGAATCCGTTGTAGTGGTCAGTGGGGGCGTTTGTGGCCGGACAGGCTAATACCTCTGAGCGTGAGTGCGCGAACAGACGGGGTGAGTGGCGAAGGAGGCGGTTTTCGCCTCAGAGCGCGTGGGATCCCTGACACCCCACCACGGGGCATGACATGTCTTAAGACAATTTATTGCAAGCTGTGACACATTGCTGTGGTCTTTCGGTGTCCCAAAGGGATAAAGCTGGATCAGGATTGGGCCGTAGTATGAATAACTTCGAAAAGCTCACCGTTGGAGAGCCATATCTCGGAATTGACGGCAATGAGAAAACGATGAATTGTATTCTGGTTTAGATATTATTTTATAGGCTATTCAGATTTCTGTCAATATCTCTCTAACACAAGTGTCTATTCACGGGAGGCACCGGGAGAGTGGCTAGACACCCTCGAAAGTGAAAGTAAATATTATCGTCTGGCATCGCCGTGATTCGCGAGGCGACGTGGACAAGCACGAGGCTACTCTTGAACGGACATTAATATCTGGTAAGACAGGAAGCTGTTGACTTCACGACATAGAAAGTGGACAACATCGTGCTGGGGTTTTAGCCTTGGGAAATTCCACTTTTTATTTCCATTTGTAATGGAAAGGGGGAGTGCGTTTCTTTGAGAGTATTTTATGATCTACGTCACAGCTAAGGGAGATTATTCTCTCTCAATGACTACACACGCGCGCGGATCCCGCTTTGTCCCACGCTTAAAACCTTGAGGTCAGTCTTTCAGGTGTCCATTTGCACCTTGGGGATGGCGCCAAGTAGGACAATCCAGGGCTGAGAGGTGCGTATAGCCTTTTATTTTTCGGTCTTTGAGGAACAAACTACAGGTGTTGTCCAGCTCACTGAATTTTGCGCATGGCGCAGCAAGAACATAGCAGGCTACGCGAGGACTGAGACACATTGCAAAGTACAGTAGTGCTGACCGGAAC
The DNA here is from genome assembly GCF_018555375.3 of Anguilla rostrata. Classification (NCBI taxonomy): domain Eukaryota; kingdom Metazoa; phylum Chordata; class Actinopteri; order Anguilliformes; family Anguillidae; genus Anguilla; species Anguilla rostrata. The sequence goes on from NC_057937.1 coordinate 17,645,165, forward strand.
GCTTTTACGATTCTGTTCCGACCTTTACGAAGCTTTGACTATATAAAACGATAAATACTGCATAGGCATATGCAAATGCACTGAACATATAACGCAGCAGTCTCATTCGAAAACGATAGCAAATATTTGATAACAGCTCGTGGCGTATTACTTCACTGACAGGCATGTTTCAGATTTAAAAAGTATTGGAATTGAATGTTTTTTTTTTTTTTAAATCGTGGAACTCTTAGTGATCTTACCAAAGGGATTATTGGTTTTCTTCGTTTTATGTGAGACGTACAGGTGCTGAGAAAGTAATATCAAAGCGAGAGGACACCATGAAGTTTAGTAAATAACGAGATTGTTCGTGACCTTACCGAAACATTAAATGTTATACTGATTGGCAGTGTAATTAATCCACATTGAGTTGTTTTGTAATTAAACCAATATTTAATATTTTATATTTAATAAACTATCCATATTTTTAAAATAGTTAATGTGTCGCTCGATTTTGTTTTTGTTTATCCATTCATTTAATCTTATTGCGCAATCATAGACTGTAATTTAACCTGAACGAACTGAAACCCTCTTCCTTGTTTCCACGTGTTGTGCACGAGCATGTTCATCACGTTTATCTAGACATCCCTGCTTGCTTATCTGTCCTCTGTCTTCTGGGTCTTTACAATGCACCGTGTCTGTGTCACAGAACTGTATGAGGAGAAGGAGAATCAAAGAGGAAGACCTTCTGAGGGGACGAGCATCCTCGCGAACTGCGTCAGTCCTGCAGGAGGAAGAGACCTAGACCGGTGAGTCAGGGGTGGGATATGGGTGGGGATGAATGTGAAGCATTCTCCATCTAACTCTTCTGTCCTGACCTTGGCTCAAAGGAATGTGTGTAAAATTTTGCATGCTGTTCAGTTTTACTCGTCATCCTGTGCAGGGAATTAACATCTGGGTCATTAACCGCATGCTGAAATACAGGCTTATTTGTGTATTTATTTACTTATTTTTATTAATTTATTTTCCTTACTTATTTATTTTTATTAGGCTAATTTATTTATGTAGTCTCCAAGTTGGGTTGGGTTCTGGACTAGTAGCTGAGGATATGAATTTGAAACAAGTTTATGCTCTGGATTTACCAGTCATATTAGATTAGCCAAAAAAGGAATGTTTAGTAACATATTTCAACCTGGGGGTTGTCCTCGGACATTTTCCCAGTTTGTACTTGTTCCTTTGAGTGGTTGTGCCTCAGTTATTCTAACAGTTTAGTACAGGTCCTCCCCCCCCAAATTTTCTTGTTAGATTAGCAAAAAAAAAAAAAAGGAAAAAAAAAGAACAACTACACATCTGTTTAGGTCCACACAGCTGCATATGGGAGGTGGAAAACAAATCTGAACCCCCTGGAAATTTGTAGGAGTGTGTTTATTGGTTCAGGCAAGGTAAGCTTTCAGACTCTCCTGACCTTAGTTAGATAATCGGATCCGAAGCCCCTGCCTGCGAGGCAGAGAGGCTGCTCGACTCGTCGCTCACTCTCTGATCTGGCTGTGCAGCTGAGAGCGCCCCGCCCCCCTCGCCAGCAGCTGCCACGGAGAGCAGCGGAGGAGACCGCCGCCGATCACCCGCCGGAGGACCGCCCGCCGCGCTTCGTTTTTCCGCTTCGGGGCCCCCACCCGCCCCCCCCCCGCCGCCCCGGGAGAGGAGGGAGAGGGAGACGGGACAGCGAGGGAGACGGGACAGCGAGGGCGAGAGACGGGCGCGACCCCCGGGAGACCGACCCTTCTGCGTGTGCCGGAGCCGCCTGCGGTCCTCCCCCCCCCCCCCCCCCCGGAGCCATGACCCGTGCAGCGATTTGGCTCTCTGCACTGGTATTGGGTAAGAGAGCGTGGGCTTGCAGCGCGGGGCGCGCGTGTGGAAGGGGGCCGGGCGGGGGGCGAGGCGGTCACGGCAACCCCGTATTTTCTCTCCCCCCGGGGAGCACGGCTGTTGAGTCAGGGATTAAGGAAGGGTCTGGAAGGGATGATGAAGAGGGGAAAAATGACCCTTCTGTTCCGAGCGCGAGTGTGCATGTGTGTGTGCCTGCGTGAAAACCGGTGTGTGTCGGTGCGCGTGTGTTTGTGTTTGACCAGATGCGTGTCCGTGCGCAGGATCAGACGTGTGCGTGTTTCTCCGCGTAAATGGACTGCGTGAGCGGGAGTGCGGCGGACACAACGCACGTACGCGCAGGCGCACGGGCGTGCGTTTGTTTTATACGCGCGGTATCAGATGCATGCGTGTGCGTTTATATGCGCACGGCGTGTGTGAGCGAGCCAATTGTGGAGTTGGGCTGAACATGTCTGGCCTGGAGGAAAATGAGGGGCTAATTACCTTAACAGATGTTATTTTTAGTTGAGTTGATAAATCACTGCCGTGTCATGAGGGCCAGACTCAGGTTGCTGACAGCATTTCCAAGAGCCATGTGAGGGAGCAGGCTGAGCTCATCTGACTCAGCTGGTTCTTGGTTCGAGCCCTGGGGAAGACAGCATTGCTATCAAACCCAGTCCAGTGAAGTTTTGCTCGGGTAATTGTTGGATATCGAGTTGGTATCGAGAGTGTGAATGTTCTTTAATGCTGTGTAGTGTATTGCAAAACCAATAAACTGAGTGGGATGAAGAGAGAGGACTTGCAGTTGTAATAGTAATTGAGTCTACTTATATAGCTCCTTTCATGGTTTTCAAAACACTAGACCCTGAGGGAAGGTGGGGGCCCATTTCCTCAGACATATGCTCACCGGGTGAAAGCACAGCAGACATTTTTCATTATAATTCTCATTAAAAATCAGCGGAGGTGGAGAGGGTTGGTTTTTATTAGAGGGAGGATTATTAGAGACTCAGAGCAAGTCCTAGCCTTAAATCAACTCTAAATCAACAGCGTTTTTGTGAGTCCAGCCGGGACAGTGCGTGTGCTGTTAAATTTGAAAGTACTCTGTTGGTGTTGATTTCACTCTGCTCTGTGTAGGTTTTTAAACTGGGGATGATTGGGTGGCCAGATTCAGGGGAACAGATTTGGAATTTTTCTTTGCGTTCTTGATAACCCCCCCAAACACACACACACACACACACACACACACACACACACACACACACACACACACACACTGCGAGAGTGCTGACTGAGAGAGTGTGCCAACCACATTGGGCTGCTCCCTCTCTCATTATGGACAGTCTGACAGCAAAATCATGCCACCCGGAATACAGGAATACAATGTAATATTTGGGAATATACAGAGAAAACATTTTTATTCAAAATTACAAATTTGGCGCCCAGCATGGTGCCGAACGTGTCCAGTTCCCACCCTAATTTGGAACAGGGGAAAGCATTTTTAACTCTGACCAATCCAAACACTGTGTGCCACCCTCTCTGGTCACACGCTGTGTAGAGTTATGGGTCATGGCCGGGTTAGTGTAGCGTAGAAGCATGAGTGATGGTTCAGTGCACTCCGGGAGTATGGTTACAGGATTCAGTGCAGCGTGGAATTATGGGAAAGGACTTCAGAGATTTTTCCACTTTTATGCGGTACAGCAGGGCTGCACCAGAATGGGCAATTATTGGCCAGATTCCATGCCAACTCCTGTTCTTAATTATTTAAATAACCTGGTTATTTATGTGATTAGATTCATTTATTTTTGGTTCTTGTTTTTAGTCATGAGCTGTAGTGAGACCTCTGTATCCTTGATTAAAGTGCTTTATTGTGGCCTGATAAAGAAAGGAACAAATGCTGGTGTATTACTGCTGTTTATGCAAGAATAATTTGTTGGAACAAAAACCAGGATTGGAGTTGCGGTTGTACAAAACACTTTCTGTTGGTGGACTTGGTGAATTCTGGGAATTTTCAAAATGGAAATGAATTTGGTGGAAATGGAAATTTTCTGGAATTTCTGGGAATGAATAGGCTTTTTTGAACGCTGATTGCTTTTTCCGTCCATTTTACTCTCTTTGCCATCAATTGAATATGCTGTTCAAGACAAATAAAAATGGATTTCAAAACTTTTTTAGGTTATAGCTTTGAGATTTAATTAAGTAAAATTGTACTTCATAACATTGATTTAATGTTCTTTCACTTGTTAGCTATTCTTTTACCTTTTACTTTAGTTTTTATAGAGAATCTTATGTAACTTTTAATCTAAAATAAAAGTATGATGTATCAGTCATCTACAATATAAAGATACACTTTTACATTTGTGTGGGTCTAATGCCACTGTAATAACCAGCAACATTATACCTTCTGTGTATAGAATTGTCAAAGTTACAATCAGCATGTACTGAAATAGATAAGAGTGCAGTCTTTGAAACAAAACATGCATAAAACTATACTAATACATTGATACGGCTTTTATGTTCACTAACAAGCTTGCATTTATTAGCAGTTACATGCATCAAACTGTCCGCAGCCTAGCCATTCTCTAATGAGCAGCACATGTCATGGAGCAGTGGGACTCTGCAGGCTGTTTCCAAATATAATTTCAATATCAATATCGTTATTTAGATCGTATTACACATTATCGCCACATCATGAAGAAAGCACTCAACCCTAAGCTGAATAGCAGTCGCAGGTTAATGGCTGAAAGCGTTCCTTTTCGCAGTGAGCATCTGATGCGAGGGCATGATCTTTGCAATTCATGTTCTGTCACTGCTACAGGGTACCCGATTGCTCACACGAGAACTCAGGACTCAGCACCTGTTTGTTCAATGGAGCTTTGTGAGAAAAACAATCTATCCTGTCTTTAGATGTATGTATTAGATTTATTTTCATGTCACATGTACCTCCATCCAGTGCTTATATTGTACTTTGTATCATTATCTTGATGTTTTAGCTTGTCATGACTCCTAGTTTGACTTGGCATAGGTTAGGTCAGAGAGTATTGTTTACTGTATGAACTGGACACAATGTGTTCATGGCTACGAATCACTATTGTTCCTTATCGGACCTGTGTTTTGTACTGTAGTTGTTCCAATGACCTTCGATGTGCACTTATTCGCTTTGGATAAAAATGTCTGCTAAATAAGTTAATGTAATGTCAATTGAATTACAAAGATCCAGCGATTATGGTATGAAGGTCTGTTTCAAGATTAGGAACCGCCTTCGAAATCCCCCAAATCTTCCCTCCCTTTGCAACCTGCTTAAAGTGGAAACTGCTGGGAGTCAATGAAGGACATCTGGCTGGGGTGCATGGGGGAAGCAGCAACAGATTTGTCGGTGTAATGTACACTCCAGCGGAGTGGCCAGCATTTTATGCCAGGTTGATGATGCAACAGATCCGTAAAGCTCAAAGCAGATGAAAATTGCAACAGCAGAGCGAGATGAGAGTGATGAATTTTCATGAGAAAATCGGGTGAACGGAACCATTTTGCCTTCAAACTCTGGTCTGAGACTGCAGCACCCGTCAGCAGATGTTCCAAAACTCGGTAGTTCACGCTGGACATAATTTCTCCTGAAGCTATCCTAAAAACCTTTTTTTTTTTTGGCTCCTGAATTTTTGATCAACAGTAAATCATCCTTTATCGCTAACATATTTTAAAAGCACTTAGTCATGTGTGGACTTTTCAGAAAGGGTTCAGGTCACGTGTGGCTACGATTATAGTTAGGAGACAATTGCATTATGAAAATGTGGGTAGGGTTTTTTTTTTTGCACTGGTTGCAGTTCTGGCTCTGTCCCTTCTTCGGGAATCCTGGGCTGTAATTTTGATGGGAACGTGGATGTGCAGTTTTGGGAAATGTTTGTTGGACCGGACGCTGGTGTTGGTTTTGGCTCGGGCGGAGAGCTCGTGGAAGCATTTGTCATCTCCTCCGCTGTGTTCTGGAGCCTTGTCCCGGATCCCAGAGGGCACCAGCGTTTCGGTTCAGCAGAGCTCACGCCGCAACCGAGCGCTGTCGAGCGCGATAGCCGCCAAGCGGGTCAAACGACGGTCTCCGGGGATGGCGGTTTGTAGAACGGGAATGCGGTGTAATTTTTAAAAAAAGGCTCGGATTACACAGGGCTGCGCGTCCAGCCTCTGTGCCTGGGAGTTGCAGAAAGGGGCGGCCATGTTCTGTTTTTATTAGTCTCCCACTTGGTTAATGTCCCCAGCTCAACCCACCTTTAACCTTGTTGTTCATGCCTGTCGTCTCTTTGGGTGAGAGCTGAGCCCCTGCATTCTCTGCATTTGCAAACTACAAAATAATGTAGAGAAAGCAAACCTGCGTTAAATACGCAAGAATTTAAGCATTTGTATTTGAAAATGCAATTTTCTGCGTATTCACGTATTTTGAAATAGAACACCCAGAAAGAATTACTTCTTCTGACTAAAGTTTTCAAGCACCATTTGGAAAAACTCAAATTTTCTGACCAAAGGCGTTCGAAGTATTTTAAAGAGTTCCCAAAAATAGTATTTTGGTCTTCAAATACTTTTCCCCAAATGCATTTCAGATATCCTGAAATACTTTGCTCTATGATGATCCATAAAATGATTACTGTGTATAACATAATCCTAATTATTTTAACATTTTTTTCACAAATTTCTGATGTTTCGGTGTGATACTAAAATACTGTGTTTACTTGCATTATGACATAAGCATCTTGTTAGCTCCTACTCCATCTTTACTGGAACTTATGGTTCTTTAGTCTTCCTTGACTAACATTTGACCTGAAGAAGCTGATCCTGGAAGCAGTGTCATTGCTTCCTCAGGCAGATATGCTTACAAAAACATCGTCTTTAGACGGGGAGCTCAAACCCATTACACACGTCTCATAAAATCCGATGAGTAATCCGACAGGGTATTCAAGTTGGCTCGCCACCTGCTTTTATGAATTGGGGCACGTGACCTCCGTTCAGCCTCAGATTTTGTCTTAACATTCTTTTTTGAAAAAAACAAAAAAAGGGGTGGTAAGGGCGTTCCCGTTTGTCAGATGAGCCGTTATTGAGACGTATGCATGTGAATGCAGGGGCCCCTGAGGGCGGCGGGGCCATGGGCGGACCCACCGCTCGGGCCTGGCACACCGCCCCTCGGGGCACTCGAGAAACATCGGCGGTCCCTACCCAGGTCCTGCAGAGATAAACAGAAGCTGGTAGAGGGAAAGGAATCATGGGAACAGGAAGTGGAGGAATAGATGCCAGGGTTGAATCGCCACAGATGACCAGCGCTGAGATGCCGCTCTGCTGCCCTCTGTAGGTTTAACCTGGTTACTGCCGGCTGCGGTGATGTCCACTCCACCCCGCATCTGCACGTCTATAGACACCCTGAAGGACAGGCTCAACTTCACCAACAGGAGACAGTACATGGTAAGATGGAGAGAGAGAGAGAGAGAGAGATAGAGCACCCTCTTTATTTAGATCTTGTAGTGACTTTTTGTTGTAAAACATTTATAGATTCTTAACCAGTACCACTGTTCACCTGTGTCAAGCCAACGCATAAAGGCATAATTAAGTAAAAATAAAAGATATACACAAAATCACTAAGTCAGTGCTTTTCATACCCCACATATCTAACATTGTCCATATGAAGGACATAAATAGCTTCATTTATACTCAAAAACCAAAACTTAAATTGACCAATGTTTTTCATCAATTTATTGAATTGGTACAGAGATAGGAGAAGTAGAGGAGTGAGAGATAGGAATTGTTAGAGAAAGGAAAAGCCAGACAGAGGGAATGATATCATCTCTGCTGAAACACAAAAGGCTCACAACCGTTATCTTCTCCCTCAATTACAGAAGCACAATTTTCCGATTAACTACACCATTCGAGTGCATTATGTTGAGGTCTTCAGGGTGCACAACATCAGTCTCCTGGTGAGTCTCTTCCCCCATCTCCCCCGCCTGGCCTCTTGCTACACTGCACTCATTCCCTTGAGTTCCTCTTTACCTCTACTCTTCCCCTCATCCGTGCACGTCTCCCTCTCCCTCTCTCCGTCCTCCCTCCTTCCCCCTCTCCTCCAGAACAGGACGGAGGAGCTGAAGGCCCGGGACCTGCAGGAGCTGTGGCTCCTGATCAATCAGGAGGTGCTGAAGAAGGTGCTGAGGGTGCTTCCCGAAAGGCACCCGTCCCGCACGTACGCCTCGGACCTGGAGAACCTGTTCAGGATAATCCAGCAGCTCTTCCTGCAGGAGCTGGGCGAGGTGAGCGGCTGGTGCTCGGACCGCAGCGCAGTCCCCTCTTCTTTCACACTTTCCCCTCCTCCCCAAAACTCCTCCCTACGGCCTGCTCGCACAACCATTTTTGAAGGTTCGTTTCCCTAACGCAGAGGTGGGAAGCGAAGGCCATGGCCGTTTTTGGTTTCCGAGCCAACTTCTGGCCTTAATTACTTAATCAGTCATAACATTTACACAGTCTGACATTTTAGCTAAATTTCTTATTAAGTGCATGAATGACAGCTGAAGACTGTTCTTGTGTCCCTGTACGAAATGTGTGCTGTGATATAATCTACCAGTTAACCAGGGTTGGTGTATACAGCCAATTAGCTCATTTAGCCAGGGTAACTGGTGGAAACAAAAATGTGCATGCACACCGGCCTGTCATTGCCTACTCCTGCTCTAATGTCCCTTGTGCTTCTCTCTTTGTGGTGTGCGTGTGTGCATTTGTGCATGCGTCTGTGTGTGTGTGTGCCTGTGCGTGCGTGTGTGTGCGTGTGTGTGTGTGTGCGTGCATGTACGTGTGTGTGTGTGTGTGCGTGTGCGTGCACATGCGTGCGTGTGTGTGTGTGTGCGTGCGTGTGTGTGTGTGCTGTTAGTGGGAGCCTCCTGAGGTGCTGCAGGAGGTCCTGGACAGTGTGAGAGATCCAGAGGTCACAGAGTGGAAGTCGGTGAAGCCCAAAGCCCTGCTGGACAACTGCTACCGCACCATGCACTGTCTGTTCTGCGACTGCTTCCAGTGCCAGGAGAACTGTGAGTTATTATACCCTCACCCCCTCTCTCTTATACCCGCACTCTCACCCACTCACCTCACCCACTGATCCCACACTGTCATATATTAATCCACTTGCACGTCCCTACTCACCCTTTCATCCACTTACCCCTTACTCTGGTTCATTCACCTCTGTGTCCTCTCTTACTCACCCCACTGCCACCGCCCACTCATCCCCCCGGATAAGTGCTAATGTGTTCTCGTGGGATAGGCTGTGGGCCTTGTGTTAGGGTCAGTCCTGTAAATATTGTTGCAAGGAAACGTTTCTGGAAACCTCAGACCGGCGGCTTGTTTTTTGCGCAAGTCTCGGCCCGTCGCTAACGTCGCCCGCGCTTCCCCGCGCGGCGCTGGAGGTAAACTTCGCCTGGAATTGAAATTGGGAGGGCTCCAGGCTCGCTGTTTTTTTTTTTTAAGGGAGAACTGATAGAACTGGTTCGGGAGGAGGAATGTGTTTTCGCTACCCCGCTCTCCCGCGCCGGGCGTGTCTCTCTCCCGCGCTGAGGTAATCGGCGGCGAGTTGCACAAGCAGTCACGCCGTGGTGACTCTCAGGAGCTGGCAGAGGGCCCTCGGGGGCCCGCAGTGCGTCTCTCTCGCTGGGGACATTTTGTGCGGCGTACCGTAGCGGTCCGTCGCCGATCCTTTTTGCTGTCATATCCTTCTGCCTAGTTGGCTTTGCAGTGGTTAGGTCAGAATAGTGTTCACTGTGTGAACTGTGTTCTTGGCTAGAAATAGCTGTACAAAATAAGTATTGTACCTTACTGAACCTGTGTTTAGCAGTTGTCTATGACCATGAAATGCACTTTTTGTACGTCGCTTTAGATAAAAGCGTCTGCCAAGTAAATGTAATGTAATGTAATGTAATGCTGTCTCACCGCAAAAACAAAAAAGAGTCAATCTCAACTAGTGTTTTCGTCTCATATTTAGACTTAAAATCATATTTCTATGACTTGTTTTGGTAAGTACGACATCTATATCGCCAGTGAGGTGAGAGTTTGACCCATTTAAAGATTTGCCAACGGTGGAGGAAAATTTCGCTTGTCAAGCAAATATTAACTTAAAGCAAGCGAATGTTTTCTAATGGGGAAAAAAAAAGATTTTAAGTCTCATTACAAGACTAAAATACATAGGCAGACTTTTTTTGCAGTGTTTTTGAAGTGGACAGGAGCTGGTTAACAGGGAGAATATTCAGATTTTTTAGAGGATTGCAGGCAGTTGGCCCTCCTTGTTTATTTTCTCACTTCAGTCAAGCGGAAAGCAGATGGTTACACAAAGAGTTGGGATCACAGTACAAAGATTACCAGGGCTGGTGAATGAGGAGGAGCCATTATGGGCTGAGAGTCAGCTCTCCTGTGGACTACATTACCCAGTCTCCTCAGAGAGAATCCTCTGGAGTGAATATATAGGAGAAGTTTCATGTGAGGATAAAATTGAAATTGTTTATCTTATCTAGAACCGCAGATTAGAGCCCATACAACTGTGAGAGAACTTTGGCATCAGTCAAAAGCTCATTGTCTGACTGTTATAATATAGACAAAAGCCATTGTGAAAACCTAGAAACCAGAGAACACAGTGAGCCAAGTGGAGGACTGGTGTCTGGAACAGTGGGGTTGTGTACTGTATTTTGACTGATAATTTTCCTACTGGGTTGAATACAAGACATGACGTTTATGAGTTGGATTCTTGTACAAAGAGTACAAAGATTTGATTAACAAACTAGCTTAACTGGATAATGGACAATATGTTTTGATTCGTAGTGTATTATGGATTTTTGCAGAATCATCAGGAATGTTTTCTGCATGAAATTACCTGAATGTATGTAAAGTCTATCAAATTTGAAAAGTGATTGTCGTAGATTAATAACTTTTTAAACATCTGGAGTGGTACAGATTTTGATTTACCGTTGTTTGGTTCTGATATTTTTGTTGAACTGAAAGTAGTAAAATAGTTTATTGCATGAAACTAAAAATTAATGTTTACACCTTTATTAAAACAGAACTCAAGACGTTTCCAGTAACTATAATTACCACGTTTTATGATAAATTAAGCCTATGGGGAATTATTTATATATTATTTATATATTTGTAGCTCTCAGAGATATTGAATTACATGCCAATTGGGTCAAGAAGACATTATAAAAAACCTGCCAGAGCAGAAGTTGCAGTATTAAACCTGAGACTATTTCAGCCCAGACCCAGAGGCACCCAGAGGTGTTTTTTCCTTTGTAAAAGTAGTTGGCTCTTCATAGTCTCATCTCTAGGTGTGTTGAATCCATTGTTATTCATTACTGGCACACATTAAACAGTGGTTCTAATAGTGGCAGTACTTTGAATTCTCTGTATATTTATACTAGAGGTTCCTGCCTTTGCCCTATGCGAGTTACTTAGTTTGGTTTGATAGTCAGAAAATATAGGTCACATAGTTAAAACTGTAATATTGAATAAGGATTAATTCTATGTCTGTTTGTCTGATGTTGTTATTGTTAATGATTTTTATAATGTCTCTTCTCATGACTGATATGTTAATTGTTTGACGTTAATACCAATGAACTGTTGATGCCAGTCAGTTGTTTGCCTTTGACTTTAATTAATGGCTTGTTCTTCTTTTTCCTTTTATCCTCACCTTTACCCTAATAATATAATGCCTCACATTGGTGTACGCTAAACGAGCCACTTAAATCTGAACACACCCATGGAACCACACAATGTGTATACAAAGAAAACAAAAAAACCCAGGAGTCTCATTTCATTGCCAGTGTTGATTATGACTACTGAGAAAGATGACAAATACTGGCTATGTCCAATGGGAGAGAGCTCGGTTTAGCCTGTAACCAATGGGAGAGAGAACAGTAGATTGTGATCAATGAGCAACAGTGACTGATTGCTGCTGTTTCTCTTTTTTCCCCACCAGTCTGTGATGTTCTTCACTGGAAGAGAGGGAACAAGAGGCCGCCCAAACAGGCCTGAAGAAGCCTCTCTCTCTCTCTCTCTCTCTCTCCAAGGGGGAGTCGGGCAGGACTGAGCCCAAGGTTCTGCCTCGCCCAGCGATCTCCAGGCAGGCAGGGGCATGCTCTGTGCTGAACACTACTCTTCAACGCTCTGCTTCTGTTTGCTGTCATGGAGACAGCCTCCAAAAAAAAACAAAACAAAACACTGCACGGGGCCCCCCCACCCCCTCCCCTCCCACCCCTCGTCCGTCCACATGTCCGTTCCCAACATGCCACGCCCGCCAAGAAGGGGACTCCCGATTGGTTTAGGACGCACGCTCACGGTGCTCCGTCTCTGCAGCTGATTGGGTCTCCGATGGTAACACCTGGCTCTCCTGCCTGGCAGAGAGCCCTGGGGAGAACACGCTCCGATCCCGCGAGACGCCGCTGCAGGCAGCCAAGGCTTCGTAGCTTCTGCGCTTCTAGCATGCTTCAGTGCAGTCAGTCCAGTCCGTAGTGCTTCACCGCTAGCCGCCGTGGAGTGTGTACATAAATGTAAACCCGATCGCGTCTGTGCTGCTGCGAATCAACAGCTTCCAGAGGCCTTTCGTAGGGCTTTTCCAAAATAGGCCTCGCAGCCGCCCCGCGCGCCTGCAACCCGTGCCCTGTGCACGCGCCGAGAAAGCCGTCAGGAAGCTGGAAAGGACATTCCACAGCCCCAGTCACAGCTCGCCTCTCTCTACCCCAGGGTAGCCGAGACTCAATGACTGCGTGCCCGCGGCTGTGTCCTGATCACAGTGGTCCTGATCAACTGTAATATCCTTCTTTTATACAGCGTTGTCGTGTTTGATATTTTTTCGGAAAGCCGAGTTCGTGAGGAACAGTTTGTTGTCGTTGGTTTTGTGGTGTAGTGGGCATTTCATTTCAGGGTCCTCGCCAAGGTTGGTGTTCTGGTGCGTTCTCACCGATTCCGGCGCTCGACGCGTTCTGTTCATTTTCCGCGTGGAGGCTGTGCGGTGTGTGGTGGTTGCGGCCCGGCGAGTGGTGTGGTGCGTTCGCCGGTTCTGTATTCGCATAGGGTATGCTCCACCATTATTCTATGGGAGAAGAAACCAGCGCAGCTCGCCTGGCTCACGAAACAGCAACTGCATTGCCCGTTTCTCGACCTTCTTCAGAAACACATTTCTGTGGACTGTCTAGGTGGAATAAGAGAAAGCTTACGAACAGGCCGCCATGTTGTTCTGGTTTGAAGATGGGGAGCCAAAACCGACTGCAGTGCATCTGTCCAATCAGGGACAGGCTACACCACTCGTTCGGGTCCCGCCGAATCAAACGGACAGTTTGGGGAATCGGTGAGAACGCACCTTCAGATGCAAATCGATTTGCAGTATTCAGTGTTAATGCCCCTCTGTGTCGGTGGCATAAAGGTGTGGTGTGACTTTTTACCGATAAGGCAGGAGAAAGCAATTTTATGTTTCGGTGAGCCCAGTAGTTCAGATTCTCCTTTGGTCTGTTATGGTTTTGTTTGATGTTTCGGGTATATTTGGGGAAACTGGCGTTGTTCAGGGGCTCTTATCAACACTGCGTATAGTCCATTGGTACGGTACTCTGTTCAAATTTTTTGTACTTTGTAACTCAGATGCAATTTGGTTGTTTTTATACTTTCATCTGTGCGATAAGTATGTAACATTTGTATTATGTAACTCTACCAATCTGAACATTTTAGGATACATTTATTTGTCTCAACTTGGCACTCCTCCTAATCTTGTTGAAGGTTAACTGCTTTACGGTGTCTCACACAGAGTCTCTGATAGCTTGCCATTCGTAGGCCCTTTCCTGTGTCTTTGTGGGTATACCATACTGTTACAGCACTAATGTACTGTTAGACCGCTACCAGCCCCTGGCATATAGTCCTGCGCTCTAATTTATTTAGAACACAACAGCAAAGGCACAGTGCTCAAACTACGCTGGAGGCCAACGCTTGGCACTCTTGTGTTCTGTAATGTCTGTAGGCAGTGAGGTTTCTAAGTTTTATAATGGAGTCAGATGTAAAATAAAATATATAGGATGTATCCCCTCGAAATTCCATTCCCGAAACAGCCGACGTAAGCGTAACCACGCCATCCCTTACCCACTTTCCGTTTCGTCACTGGGCGGAAAAGTGGTCGTCCCTACACTTTTGTGCCAAAATGGCTGTTCTTTGTAGCTTAGGCTAAGCTATTAGATGTTGGTGAACTGTGTACTTTGTCTTTCTTCAGTGCTGTGTCCTTGTAAAATTGCATGCAGATGTTTAGCCAACTTGCTGGCTTAGTTGGCTAATTTCCGCAACCTGTAATATTGGCCTTGATCATTTCTTGGGTGATTTTATTTACAGCAAAGATGACCTTGAGAAAGCCCAATAACCAAGTATGAAAATATATACATATCTATATATATTGATCATGGCCAGATCTAAATAACAAATATAGTTTACTTTTTTATGTGGATATTTTTGTGTAACTATTTATTTGGGAATGTTGCCCACGTGCAGATTGTCCTTGTGAGGAAATGATTGAAATAAATGGCAAGATAACCCTGCCTGGTCTTTTTTTTTTTTGGTCTTCCTATTTTCTGATAATTATGCTGAATGAGTGCTGTATGTACAATTTCATTACATTCACTACAGTAAAAACAACATTGCTATTTTTGAAAGAATGACAGTGTATATGAAGGATTGAATCATACAAAAGTATTTTAAGAGAACAGCGAACTACATTATGTGGCAAGATTGGGGTTGTGTGTGTTCAGCAGCTTGGAATAGGGTTAGTCTTTGATTTTGGATGACCAAATTTTTTTCATTAGTGGGATATAACACTGTAGTGTCATGTATTTGTATTTTTTCAGTGAAATACGTTTTACAAAATAAATGACTTCAAACACATAACTTCTGATTTTTTTTATTGAATTGATGACATTTCAGTAGAGCAGCACGGTGGTGCAGTGTGTAGCACTGTCACCTCACAGCAAGAAAGTAGAGTTTGAATCCTGGCCGAGGGTCTTTCTGCGTGGAGTTTGTGTGTTCTCCCCTTGTCTTTGCGAGATTCCTCTAGGTACTCTGGTTTCCGTACACAGTCCGAAGACAAGCAGGTTAGGTTAACTGGAGAGTTCACTGAACATCATGGTTAGTATACTCAACAAAGCTCCATGTTCTTCATGGTCAGTATACTCAACAGAACTCCATGTTCTTCATGGGCAGTATACTCAACAGAACTCCATGTTCTTCCTGGTCAGTATACTCAACAGAACTCCACGTTCTTCATGGGCAATATACTCAACAGAACTCCATGTTCTTCCTGGTCAGTATACTCAACAGAACTCCACGTTCTTCATGGTCAGTATACTCAACAGAACTCCATGTTCTTCGTTTTATGTCACTCCACGCCACTGGGGGTCATACAGATTTATCCAAGATGCTTTGCACAACTCAGGATCACTGACACCCAAGATCATGGAAATTTTGTGTCAGGAATTTTAGCACATTTAGTTGACTTTCAAATCTCTGTGATTGATCATAAAGATGACAATATCCTTGCACGAGTTCAGCAACTCTTCCTTCAAAAGTATTCTAGTCATGACCACGATGATGCCACCACAGGACAGTACAGTGATGAGATAAATTGGAAAATGAAATTTTGTAAAATAGATTTATTTAATTGATTAATTATTATCAATGATATCAATTATAAATGAAATAGCTGAATTAATTCATAGACAGAGCAACATGTAGATCAAAATGAATAGCACAGAACCAGGTTGAAATGATTGAAATGATGATACAAGCATTCAAAATTTAAAGATGAAGGTTCATCTACCTTAACAAACAATGGATATGACAGACATAGATAGTGTCAGACAAGGAAGTGGGGTGCTGAGGTGCTGCAGCACCCCCTACCTTCCAGATTGTTTAACTACAGCAGCAGATAAATATTGTGAATATTTCTTTTATTTTTAACTAGGGTATTTTGGGCATAGTGGGCCAGCGTGTTTTTGGTGGGGTGGAGTTTTTATGGTATTTTAAACGTCTATTAGCCTATCACATTTGTCTTTGCCATTTGACACACTTACTCATGGTCATTTGACGTTGGCAGGCAGTTTTTAGCCTTGTTAGCAGTTTCATTATGTTGCAAAAGGGAATTGCAGAATTTTTCAAGAGCTCCATCGAATCAAAAGTACCGAGGGCAAATTCGGATTCAGTGTCCTTCAGTTCTGTTGCCAACATTTCTGTTCGCATCAGCAGCCCTGGCCCAAATGAAAGAGAGCAGAGTGACCCTTCAATCCAGCTAGTCTCACAACTTAAATTTTCTCGCCAGGTATTTTGGAACCAAAAACTTAAGATGCTTCAAAGCAGGTTGGTTTGAATGGTGGAAATGGCTTCATTATGTGAAAGAGATGGATAAAGCCTCATGCCTCATTTTCTGCTCTGCTGTAGAAAAGAAGCTAATAAAGGAGGCGAGGACAAAGGCTGACAACACATTTTGAAAAGGCAGCTTTTCAAGGGAAAGCAAGGGGAAAATGCAGAGAATGTGAAAAAACACGTTTTCATTTGGAAGCTGTCAATAAGATTGCAGCATTGAGCAGTATCAGCGCCCATCAACTCCCTGCTGTCAGGGTTGGTGGCAAAATAACAAAACACTGCAAGGATGGTTCTATAACTGGGTTTCAGGTCTTTCTATTTTGTAAAGAATTGCCTCAGTGAGGTAAATTTCAGCGCGATTCAGTGTTTCGGTAGCTCATGTCTGAGTGTATGTATTTGCTACCAGAAGCTCATGATTGGCTGCTCAGGAGAGACACGAGTCTGATATGGTTAAGAATGAAATTGCTGAACGCTTTGCACATGCTGTCCAGTGTGAGATAGTTTCTTGGGCATCGAACAGTCTTTACTATGAACTGACCACTGATGGTACCACCAGCACTTCATCAGAGCAGAGCATCTTTTCATTTGCACTACCTTGATCCAGACCTTACCCTGCAAGAGTGCATTTGTAGGATTTTAAACAAACACCTCAGCACAAACTCTAGTTTCCAGCATGAAAGATATCTTTTTGCATTTGAACCTCCCTTTGGAAAAACTACAGGGTTACAGTTTTGATGGGGCTAATGTCATGTCCGGTCGCTTCTCTGGGATGCAACTGAAATTGATTTTGGCAGGCACGTTGTTCGTACATTGCTGCAACCATTCGCTTAATCTGACCCTGCAAGAGGTAGCATAAGAGGTGCACCTGTGGATCGACGCCCTGAACTGTTCAGAGCAGCCCTACTCTCATTAGGGAATCAGCTAAACAAAAACACATATACAAGTCTTTCTTTGGTGATGAGGATGTATGCAGTATACTCGGGTTGTGTCCAACGAGGTGGTGTGTGAGGATGAAAACAATATGGAGGATATGCTGTGGCTGTGGCCCACTTTAGGAGACGTTAGATGCACTCCAGCAGGACCCGCTTTAAAGGAAAGAACTGCCTTTGGCCTTCTTAGTTGCAAGGCAAAAAGCCTGCTGAGTATGCAAGCAATATGGAGTGCATAAAGATGCTCAAAAAACACATTACATTACATTTATTTGACAGATGCTTTTATCCAAAGCAACATACAATAAGTGCATACCGAAGGTCATTGGAACAACTACAAATCACAGGTCCGATAAGGAACAATGCTCATTTTGTAATAGTTATTCATAGCCATGAACGCATTAAGTCCAGTTCACACAGTAAACATTACTCTCTGACCTAACCTATGCTAAGTCAAACTAGGAGGCATGACAAACTACAACATCAAAATAATGATACAATTTACAATGATACAAATGACAATATAAGTGCTGGATGGAGGTACATGTAACATGAAAGTGGCACAGGAGGTACATGTGTAGCATGAAAGAGGGGGACTTAAGTGATAACACTGTTCATGCAAATCAAATTTCCCTACATGGGACAATAAAGATTGATTGATTTATTGAATGTTTGACATACACTAAGAAAGGAAAAAGCTATAGATAAACACTGTGGCCAAAACAAAAGCATATGCAGCTGAAAACAGCCTGAAGTTGCCTAACCCAAGCAGAATAAGCAGGGCATTTTATGAAGCACTTCATCCTAGTGAGGTCAGAAATCGAGTACAGTTTGATCAAAGCAGGATGACTGCTGCATGGAGGGAACACAGAAGACCAGTCAGACAGGCTGACCTGAGTTCCCTCCAGCTTCCCAGAAACATGGACAGAGCGTCTCTACACCTGCAGCTGAGCATGCTGGGTGACCTCATTAAGGACCAAGCATTCCACACAGTCCACGAAACTGGACTTCATGTGTCAAACTTGCATCCGCAAACAAGAGGGCTCTTCAAGGAGGTGGAAAAGCTGAAGCGGTTGTGTTTGTGTTTACCTGTCCACTGCTTCCTCAGAGACATCTTTCTCAGCGTCGGCTGAAAACCTGGCCCCGTGACACTCTCACTCAGGAGAGATTTACCCATCTGGCGTTGCTACATGCCCACAGTGACATTTTGGATGACATTCAGGCCCTAATGAGGGGTTTTATCAGCATCACTCCTGATGCAAGTCCACCTTTGGAGTGCTCCAGACTACATAAGGTAAGATTACTTTATATTGCCGCTGACACGCAGTGGCTGCTTATAATGTATGCTTGTCTTCAAGATATGCTGATTTGATTACAGCTCTGTATTATAACATAGGCCCAACTAACCGATTAAACGGTTTCATTATTAAGGGTGATTAAAAACATTGCAGTTGCCTGTCACTTGTGTGGAGCTAAATTATCCTCCCACTCTCTCTCTCTTGCTCTCTATCTATATCATCCTTCCTCTAGTCAAGATTTTGTCACTACATGTTCTGTAAAGGGTGTAAATTATTTCTACTAGCCATTAGGTATACATTTTTTTAGTTTAATGAGGAACTACTTGATTTTTGCACAGCACACCATCCTGCCGCTGCCAATTTCAGCAACCAAACTCAAAATGATTTCCAGCATCACTGGACATAAATATAAATTCAATTCTGGATATATAAGTACAATTCCCGAATATATAAATTCAATTTCCGAATATATAACTTCAATTTCTGAATATATAAATTCAATTCTGGATATATAAGTACAATTCTTGAATATATAAATTCAATTCCCGAATATATAATTACAATTCTGAATATATCAATTCAATTTCTGAATATATAAATTCAATTCTGGATATATAAGTACAATTTCCGAATATATAAATTCAATTTCCGAATATATAACTTCAATTCTGAATATATATATAACTCGGTTTATAATCAGGCATATCACAAGACAGCCGTTTTTACTTTTTGAATAATTTCTTTTTTTTTCTTCATGGGCTACTGAGTGAGAAAAACAAGTTTAACATTAGCATCAGTAAAATTTGACAGTACAATCAAGGATAAGCAAACAAAAACGTTAAATAATTAAAATTTGAATGAGGCAATAATTCGGACTTCATTAAGGGGTCCTTATTTTCTTGGTATCAGGACCTTTCAAGTAGGGGCACCAAATTTCACAGGGAATGGCCCAAAGAGCTAGAGAAATAGAAAATAATCTCTTAACCAGCGAGAGTTTCATAGAAACCCTTGCTGCAGCATGCGACAGAATACCGTGTTATGGCTCAATGGCAAGCTCCAGCGCACACCAAACTACGGAGGAAGAGGTCTGCACGCTATTTCGCCGAGGCTCTCAACCAGGCGAACGTTTCCCGGCTCCTGTTTACAACCTGAGGCAATTCTCCAAACCGCGCAAAGAGTACAAAGTACAAATCAAAATCAAACAGGCCTAGTGATTGTAACAGTTCTAGTTTTTTCAATTTTCGTACCGCACTCTAGTCTGAGTTGGCCTGCTTGAGAACGGCTAAAAACACGAAAACAATTCATAACAAGATGGCTAGCGGTAGTGCGCCTGCCATGACAGTTCCACCAAACATAGGCCCTACCACTCTTTGAGAAACAAAAAAATAATAATTCATGTGTATGAATACTTTGCCCTTGGTTATATAATCAAGACAACATTGTCAAAAACACGTTTGGAAACACTGTCATTGCTCATTTTAAACTGAAAGAGGAAACGCATCTAGCTAGCTAACTTAGCCAAGCACCTCAAACAGCGACATCGCGAGTTATTCAGAGTTTAAGCAGCTCATCTGTACTCTTTCCGCGGTTTGGAGAAGTGTCTCAGGTTGTAAACAGGAGCAAGGAAACGTTCGCCTGATTGAGAGCCTCGGCGAAATAGCATGCAGACCTCTTCCTCCGTAGTTTGGTGTGCGCTGGAACTTGGAATGTCATAAAATCAGTTAGCGAGCTATATGTTATGTTATGATTAGCAAATTACGTTTTAGCCAGCTAGCTTGTTAGCAAGCACATATTTGGATATTCAATGTTGAAACTGCAGATGCACGTTTATTTTAGTTGTTAATTGTAATTACAAAATGTATTGACGGACATCGCGACAAGCCTAAGATATATCAGCTGATTTTAAAATGTGTGGGTAGTTTTTATCAGCGATGAAAACAAACAGCTCCTTAGTGAACTGAACACCATTACACAGGCGATCTGACAAGCAGTATAAATCTTTATTAGAACAAATACAGCACAAACAACATGTCACAAAATAGTAACGGTAGTACAAAACTTAATTCAGAGATATTTCACTTCGGTATAATAACATAAGTAATTTTGTGGAGCCTAACATTCAAGTTTGCATGACATTGTAATATGGTAAGATTACAAAACACAGGGCCAAGTGACTTGAAAGAATTGAGGAAATATTGGGTAGGATTGCTTTGGAATACATGATATTAAATTTCGGTGAGGCAAGATAGCCTATATTGTTAGTAGTACCGTAACTTGGCGTCATTTTGATATCAATACTTTTAATGGCAGGCCTGGATTTTGGCAGTCTGAATGAATGAGTTATTGACGGCGTATGTCTTGTATGTGTAACTTGGCATTTTTGTACGTTGAAAACGTGTTTTTTTTATGAGATTATGTTATACACTTGGGTAGATATCAGGCTCAGGCCCTCCTAACTCGAGTACGAGTAGCTCACTTTCTGTTAGCCATTAGCTTTGTTAGCCAAACATTAATTCAATTGGTGCTGAGAGTCACCACCTGACAGCTATTTAACAAAGTCAGTATTAATAAAGCACGCGTAAACACTTCGTCATATGTTTATTTGCTTGCATTAATACAGATCTTGTCATTAAAACGTGCCAATATACAAAAAACCACATTATGTTTTTATTTGTTCTGGGCCACGTGCACTTTCAACTCCACTTTATCACGCCATTTACTGTAATGACAGGCGTCGATGTGTTATGACACTTCTAGCCACGAGGGGGCACCTAGTGGTGTGCGCAGAAAAGGATATTTGTCTCTTACAGGGATCCGTACTTTGCACTTATTTTGCTCATCAGCTGCTTGACTGAGATGAAATAGTCGTACACTTCATTGCTTACAAAACTTGTGGAAAAGGCTCTTTAAAACGCCGACCATGACATCCAACAGCGGTATTCGAATCCCGAGCCGACTGCCTCTGCTCTTAACCCACGAAGGCGTGCTTTTACCGGGGTCCACGATGCGGATTAGTGTAGACACAGCGAGGAACATGCAGTTGGTTAAGAGCAGGCTTCTGAAGGGGACCTCGCTTAAAAGCACCATCATCGGGGTGATCCCCAACACTCGAGACCCCGAGCACGACACCGATGATCTCCCAACGCTGCACAGGTCGTTAGCAACTTACGTATTCTCGTCAACCTCCACCCATGAAGCTGTCGCTGTCATTTTTTATAATGATACCCAGCAATCAAGTTCATTAACCGGTGTGATGTAACACATTAACACTATAATAATGTTATTCATTTGTAAGATAAGTAATTTGCTGATTATTGAGTAAAATGCTTCATAAACAATTAACTTTTTAGGTACCTAAGATTAATATTGTAGACCTACGTTGGCTTCTTGCTTAGCTTTCACGAGTTTAGCATGATGCTAGCTTGCTAGCTAATTTGCCTAGCTTTGTAGAGAGCTAATCATACTGATGACTAATTTGATAGCTCAAATGAAGTAAAAACCATCTGAATTTGAATTGGAATACAAACTGTATGTCACATTATTAGTACTACGCAATGCTGAAATTTCCATTGCTTTCTGGAAAGATCGTTGGGGCCAGGCGGACTTTACCCTTGTGTGTTATGCCAGAGTCCATATTTGAAGTTGTTGCAGAATAACCGTTTTGCAGTGCGGACCCGTATTAATCTTCAGTCTTCCATAGTCACAGGGCGCATGAACATTTTCACATTGTTTCCCGAGCTTTTTCTTGTGTTGTTTGATTCAACAAACGGCACAGTAGCCTACCTGTGTGTCCGTGCGTTCTGTGCCTCCCACACTGCATCTTTTATTATATTTTCACCACACGATAGGATAGCCTAGTATTCATTCGTTTAGTAAAGAAATCAAAACAAAATACATCTGTATGTAGCCTACTACATGCCATGTGCAATCCTGAGATGGCACCAAGGCAACACATCAAAGTAAATACGCCAACTATAAAACAGTGCTTCACAATCTAAAGAAAAGCAAGGTAAAACAGAAAAGTTTAGCTTGTATATAGTTAGTGTGTTTACTTTGAGTCGTTGCCTTGTTGCAGTCTGCAATGTTCTAAGGACTAGAGTTCTGTGAACTGGTAGAGCACATGGGGGTCCATACAGATGTTTTTTTCTTCTTTAAATAAATGATTACTATCCTAATGTGTGGCACATCGTGATTGATAGTGCTGCTTGTGTTCAAAATGTCTTGGTTTGTAGTCTTGTTATCTCTGTCATCAGTCCTGGGGGGCAGAGTTGGGGGGACAGGTTGTCTTGATTTGTTTTAGGTTGTGCCTTGTGAGGACCATTAATATATGGATTCAAATCATAATTAACTGACGTACCAGGTGGGCGAATATAATATGAATATAATAAGTGATAGAAATGCGAGCGTGGCCTGCTCACACTGCGCGGAGTAGAAGTCTGCGTTGAAGCCTCGTGTAAATCGGTCACGTTGTGGCGCGGTGTTCGTTTTAATCCTCCTTCGCGCTGTTTCGCTAGGATCGGCACGGCCGGGCTAGCGGTGCAGGTTGTGGGCAGCAACTGGCCGAAGCCTCACTACACGCTGCTGATCACGGGGGTGTGTCGCTTCCGCGTGGCGCAGCTGCTGAAGGAGCGCCCCTTCCCCGTGGGCGAGGTCGTGCAGCTGGACAAACTGGAGCAGTACGCCAGCGCAGACGCTGCAGACGCAGTCGACGCAGCCAGCGCAGACGGGGAGCTCGGGGAACTGTCGCAGAGGTTCTACCAGGTGGCAGTGCAGGTGCGTGTGCACGTGTGTGTCTGGGGTGGAGACCAGTCATAAGTTATCAAAGTTATCAACTGAACAACTTTTCCAGTGGGGATCAGAATATAAAGTCATCACTGGAGAAGTGATTGGAGTGTGATTTGTTTCTTTGGAGACCTTAACTCAGGGTGCTGAACTGTACTTCTTTCTGCACTGAGAAACCAGCGTAGGCCCCGGTTTCAAACCCACCGCAGGCTAACCCCTTTACATGTGTGTGTTGTATGTGCATCGAGTTTGTCACCAATACCTCACTCTTACTGTGTAGCAGTGCAGTATAGCCCTATAAGCATTCAGTCTGCATCGCTCTGTGACATGCTCTCTCTCCCTCTTCCTTCCTGTCTCTTTCCCTTTGCCAGCTGCTGAGTATGTTGGACATGTCTGTCCCTGTTGTTGCTAAGTTACGGCGGCTGCTGGACAGTCTCCCCAGAGAGACTCTGCCAGATGTCCTGGCTGCCATGATCCGCACGTCCAACCAGGAGAAACTGGAGGTACAGTACTGAGCGTGTGTGTGTGTGCGTGCGTGCATGTGTGTGTGTATGTGAGGATTTTTGATTGCATGTGTGCAGAAGAAGCTGTTAAAAACAGCATGATCAGATTTAGTCAGTTTAGGTCTTTACATTGTGTGAGTGTATGTGTGTGTGTATGCGTGCGAGCGAGAGTGAGTGTGACTGTGCGCGTGATTGTGTGTTTGTGTTACAGGTATGTTGGTATATGGAGTCGGCTTGTGTGAGTGATTGTGCACATGATTGTGCATTTGTGTTACAGGCATGTTGATACTGTATGTTGTATTTGTGTGTATGTGAGTGAATGCTTGTGTGTGAGCGAGAGATTGTGCACGTGATTGTGTACTTCTGTTGCAGGTATATTGGTATCTGAAGAAAAACATTTTTTCAACGTACAAAAATGGCAAGTTACTCACACATACAAAGCACTGATATCAAAATTAGGCCAAATTATGGAAACCAATATTAACAATATCTAGCAAGAATTACAGGTAACATAGCTAGATAGCTAGTTATTTTGTTTTTTGATCCTTAACTAGCATCAAAAAGCTAGCCTCGACCTCAAATGATTGTGTAAGTATTCGTTTCTGCATATGATGATGTAGTATGTTTCACAAGTGAAATCTGATTATTTACATGTTACACTCTAGATGAATGAGTCAACTAAAACGTAGTTCAATCTGAAATCTATTGGGGTAGGTTTGCATCTCTGCCTGTATCTAGGAAACACCAAACACCATGAATCCTGACCTTTTTTTTTTCTTTTTTTTTTACCAGTATCACACAATGTATGTATTACTGCGGCCTGGAGCTGCTCCAAATGGGAGTACCCTGCCTCCAAAGGGGCATGGCCTAGGGTTGTGGTTCGGAATAGGATTAGGGGTACACTAAGCTCTGCCCGTTTGGAGCTCAGCCACACCCCTTTAGAGCTAGACCAATTCCCTTTGGAGCTTCTCCTGGCGCCAGTGATGCCCTTCTCACGTTACATTCTGATGATTTCATTGTGGAGGAGAGCTGACGTTATGTAACCACCCAGCTGTCAGAAGCAAGTCACTGTGACACTCTGGTTTTAAAGGCTATTTTTATTTGCTAAATTTTTCTACTAGAGGAAAAAATAGCACAACGCAATCGCAGCACTTGGAGTGACGAATGCATTCGGGAGGTGCTAGGCCTCGATAGCTCGTCGCTGGGTTCCCCGCTGATACCGAATTTGTGGTTGTGAGTTGGCGAACCTGTAAGTGATTGTGTATTTTTTACATTTAATTTGGTACAGTTTGTTGTATTTGTTTGCGTGAGTGAATGTGTGTGTGTTTGAGTGATTGTGTATTTGTGTTACAGGTAAGTTGGTGCAGTTTGTTGAATGTGTGTGTGTGAGTGAGTGTGTGTGTGTTTGAGTGATTGTGTATTTGTTTTACAGGTAAGTTGGTACAGTTTGTTGAATTTGTGTGTGTGAGTGAGTGTGTGTGTGTGTGTGTGAGTGATTGTGTAATTGTGTTACAGCTGTGTTTTTTGTTTCCAGGTTTTGGATGCAGTGAGCCTTGAGGAACGTTTTAAGAAGACTCTGCCGCTGCTGACGAGACAGATCGAGGGCCTCAAACTGCTCCAGAAGACCAGGAAACCCAGACCGGACGATGATAAGAAGGTACAGCTCTCCCTGTGACCTCTGACCCTATCTGTCTGTGTGATAGGGAAACATGTTGCAAACAGGTGGAAACAGTTTTGAGTGAACTGCCCATTCAGATGTTCATGATATGGGGAAATTATAACAGGTATTGAATTCACTCTCTTTGTCCTGCCACATCTGAGCACTTAAGTGTCTCTATATTTACTAAAGCACTTGTCAGAAATATCTAAAATTTCTCATTTTCTCTTTCTGCTCCTCTCTACTCTCCATCTGCTCCTCTTTCCCTCTCTCAATCCCTTTCTCTTCTCCCTCTTGCTTCTGTACTTTTACTTTGTGCCCTCTGTCCTCCAGGTGCTGGCAGTGCGGAGGGGCGGGGTGTTTCCAGGGCGACAGTTCTCCCTGGAGGAGGACGGTGAGGAAGACGAAGGTGACGACATAGCCTTGCTGGAGAAGAAGGTCAGAGGGGCCAATATGCCAGAGCCGGCCCTGCGCGTGTGCCTCAAGGAGCTCAAACGGTACCCCCCCATCCCCCCGTCCACGCATCCATCTGTGTGTGTCTGACGATGGGACGTCCCGTCTGTCCACACTGTGTTTCTGCCTGCTTTTTTTTTTTTTTTTACAAACATTTAAATAGTATGTTCTTCTAGTTCTCTTCCATTTTATCACTCCCCTGTTGTGTTGATAAGAGCTGTCCTGTTATTGTAGAATGTATTCTATTCTACTATTTATTTGACAGCCCAAGTTTCCTCTGACCTGGCATATTGCTGTGCTTTTGACACTTTCCATACCCAGGGACACGGGTGCCAAATGCACATCAGTGTTCACTCCCCGTTTGCCTCTATCTGTTAATATCCTGAAAAACACACTAGCAAATAACTACAACTACCAGAATTCTCAGTGGGTTACCTGTATAC
Source organism: Anguilla rostrata (assembly GCF_018555375.3). Taxonomy (NCBI): domain Eukaryota; kingdom Metazoa; phylum Chordata; class Actinopteri; order Anguilliformes; family Anguillidae; genus Anguilla; species Anguilla rostrata. Next base: position 17,671,442 of record NC_057937.1, read on the forward strand.
CGGGTCCGTTTGGTTGCGCTATTTGTGCATGTATCTGTGTGTATATGTACATGTGTAGTGATGTGCTCCCTTTCTTGCTCTTTCTCATTAGCTGCTTTCATACATGCTTCTTAAATGTTCCAGCAATTTTCCATGTTGGCCTCATGTGTGGCCAGAGTCAGTTTTCTGGGTTAGAAACTAGTAAGATTTATGGAAATCTTTCACCAAGGATCTAGTGTGAACAAAAGCAGCAACATTTCTGGATAAGACTTGCACAATGTTTGGATAATCTTTTACAAGACCTTTTGTTTCTGGCACAATTTCTTGAAACCTTTACTGAATCTGTCCTATCAAAAACTCTTGCACAAACGAGGCATTGCATGTAGAAGATATTGGAGCTGCATTGTGTGATTCTGTGAGGGAAATGTGAACATTTATTTTGAGAATGGAATAAACAGTGTTGCTATCCTTGCTTCATATGGCTTTGATAATTGTTAGAACACCATTAAAATAGCCACAAATGGCTTGTGTGCTGTGCAATAGCCTACTTCTCCCTGGTAAATATCTTTTTCAGGCTCTTCCAGTGTAAGTTGCTGCTTTCTCCGATGTGGCAAGGTGGCTAGTGCCACATATCAGTGGCTGATTTAGCTAGCTATTTAACTTGGCTAACAGAATTTTAATTGCATTTTACCGAGAACCACTCTGTGTTCAAGTATTGATTTTTAGCTGATAAACCATGCTTCCTTTGTTTATCTAGTGGTAGCTACTTTATTTGGAATCATATAACGGAGTTATATTGACTAAAGATGTTACCATACATCATCTTAAAACTATCAGTTTTCAACTATGTTGCGTTAGTAGGTTTTACATCGCTGCTAAATCTGTTGGCAATCTGACTGTTTTAAAGACATGGTAATGTAACGTTAATATTTGTCCTGCATTGCTTCCGAGGGTAGGCAAAACCTATCTGGAACAGTCATGTCATGTGTGGAAAATGTGTGAAAGGGGCTTTTCTGTCTGTCTGTTTGTGCAGATTGAAGAAGATGCCCCAGTCAATGCCAGAGTACGCCCTCACCCGAAACTACGTGGAGCTGATGGTGGAACTTCCGTGGAGCAAGTCTACAACAGGTAACACATCTGTTTGCACACACACGCACGCTTGTGCACTCACACACCCATTAAACTGCACATGTATATGCGTGGGGGGGGGGGGGGAGGGGCATTTTCATATTTTTTTCCCTGCGCAAATCATTTCTAGATCCATCTCTGCCTGATAGAGGTATAATTGGTCATTCATTCCTTCCAGGAAAAGGCCTATAGATACATTTAAATATATATTTAAAGAGATATTTCTTTTATTTTGTTTGTTCATGGTGTCTTGCACCTGTTTGCAAGTCATAATGACATTACAGCTTGTTGCCACCAGGGGGAGCACTACACTGCATTTTTCTTTTTGGCCCAGTACCAAGGTGGTAATGTACCACAGGCCTAGAAAGAAAGGGTGGAGTTACTGCTTTAATGTGAAATCCAAGTCCTCTATGAGATTTGCGGTGGTCCACTACTCTACTCCACCCATGTACACAGACACACCCACACAAACACACACCATACACACACACACACACACACACACACTCACATACACTCAAACGCTCTCAGAAATGTACCTGTTTGGTGTTGGGAGCAGCTTAGCTCCTGTAGTAGTCCAGGTGCTGGCAATCCAAACAGATAACACCTCTGACTCTTTAAAGCAGGGAACAGCTGATGGCAGATGAGGCGGAGATGTTTTGGGCGTGGAGACTGAACTCTTTCCTGCTACCCAGTTACACTTCTGTCTGGAGTGACTAGAGGAAGACCTGCATTTAAAAATGTTTTATTTTACAACATATAAGTGAGACTGCCTAAACCACAGTAGGCTCCCAATGAAAAACAAAACATAAAATGATAATAAAGAAACGTATTAAGAATGTTGTAACTTTAACTCTATATACTCAGGGGGAAAAAAAGTAAAAAATAAATAAATGTATCAGTTAAAGTAAAAAATGGGGGGGAAGGTGGTGGGTTGAGTTACTACATGATCGGTTATGTACCTGATGTGTTATGTCCAAGGTGTGTGGGTGCATCCGTGTTTGCGAGTGTGTATGTATGTACGTCAGCATCTGCACGTGTGTAGGTGTATTTGTGTGTGCTTGTAGCGTGAGTTCCGTGGCAAATTGAAGCCCTGCGCTTTTACCCGACACAACACTTTCCCTCAGAAAGAGTTATAGAGCATCTAAATCTCTTGTGTTTGGTTTTATTGTGTAGATTCTTATTTTTATTGCCCGGCATGAGGCTGGGAGGACGTTTTTTCGAAAAATTTTAAGGCATTTAGGCAGGGGGAGGAGGAGTGGCTGTTCTGGGTGTAATACACAGCTCAAAACAGGACAAAACAGGGGCACGGCGTTTGTTCACGGTCCGGGTGGAGGGCGAAGTGGAGAGGAGAACAACAGCAGTGTTTACGGGGGGTGTGGAGACGCCTTCACCTGCGATGACGCTGGCGGTGTGTGTGTGTGTGTGTTCCGTTTTATCTGCTGTTCGAATCGGGCATCTCTCTTCCAAAAGATCCTGTCTGTGTGCGTGCGTGCATGCGTGGGTGCGTGTGCGTGTGCTTGGGTGTGTGCGCACGTGCGTGCGTGTGTGTGGGCGTGCGTGTGTGCACGTGTGCAGGTATGCGTGCGTGTGTGTGTGTGCGCGTGCGTGTGCATGCGTGTGAGCATTGTGTATGCTCCCCTGTCGTGTTTTCTCAGAAAAGACGGTTTGTGTTTTTGTAGCGTCTGTGCTGATGAAGCCGTCGGGCGCGTGTGCTGCAGCCCTTGCGCCCGCGCCTCATTTACCCCCGCGCTCTTATCTGCACTGTTTGTGTTCATGCCCTCGTGCGTACGTGCGCACCAAGCACTGCCCCGCCGTGGGTCTTTCGCACTGAAAGTGCTAGCGCAGCGCAGCCACAGCTCGCTCTGCATCGTTTCAAGTGGGCAGAGGCACACCAACTACGATACGCCACAGTCCAAATCGTTCGGGGCATGATCGTTGTTTTTGCATCGTTAGCCCGAATGGGGATAGAGGACGTGATCGGCCATGCGCGTAACTTGCACCCAGCTGTCTGCTAGGACGTTATCTGGAACGTTTTTTCCGTGTGAAACTCAACAGCGAAAGTTTCTCACGAGCGACTGCGCTCTTTGAACTTGTCCTTGTGGAAAGTTCTCTTTGTGAAACCGGCAGTGGAGTTCTTGTACGGACGTTGGAACACGGTGCTACACTACGGCACATTGTTCACTGTTCACGTCCTTATGAGGGATGGTGTGCGTAGCATGCGGCTCTGAAGGGAAATGAAACACAAATCCAGTACACTGTGGGCTTGGTGTCCATTCCTTTACTGTTTGGTCTGTTCAGTGATTATATTCAATGAATTGATTAAAAAACCTCATTGAATATCTGAATGTGGGCATTTGGTGAGGTCATTTCCAGAACTGAGTGAAATTGAAGTACTCCAGCCCTTGGAGTGGTGTAAATCTTTCAGGTTAAGCATGCGGATTTTGGGATTTGAACCCATGACCCGCTGGTTGTTGGGTTTCTGACCTCTGCCCGGCCCCCAGACTGCCTGGACATCCGCGCGGCTCGCGTGCTGCTGGACAGCGACCACTACGCCATGGAGAAGCTGAAGCGGCGGGTCCTGGAGTACCTGGCGGTGCGCCAGCTGAAGAGGGCGCTCAAGGGCCCCATCCTGTGCTTCGTGGGCCCGCCCGGCGTGGGCAAGACCAGCGTGGGCCGCTCCATCGCCCGGACCCTGGGCCGCGAGTTCCACCGCATCGCGCTGGGCGGGGTCTGCGACCAGTCCGACATCCGGGGCCACAGGTATGGAGTCTGTGTGTGTGTGTGTGTGTCTGTGTGTGTGTGTGTCTGTCTGTCTGAGTCTGTGTCCGTATGTATGTGTCTGTGTGTGTGTGTGTGTGTGTCCGTATGTATGTGTCTGTCTGAGTCTGTGTCCGTGTGTATGTGTCTTTGTGTGTGTGTGTGTCTGAGTCTGTGTCCGTATGTATGTGTCTGTGTGTGTGTGTGTCTGTTTCTGTCTGTGTGTGTGTCTGAGTTTGTGTGTGTGTCTGTCTGTCTGAGTCTGTGTCTGTGTGTCTACGTCAGTGTCACAGGTACATTTATCAGAGACTGAAAAGTTCTGCACATTTCCGTGGATTCCCGTGTGCTAGAGCTCTCCGTCTGGCTTCATTATGTGCAATCTTACTTCCTCCTTTCCTTTCCTGTTTTTTATTTTTGGCTCCGGGCATCAATGTGCCCTCAAAATTTCACAACCTGCACACACTGAGTGATTATTGAATAACCATTACTGGCTTGGCAGTTGTGCAAATGGGCCTTTTGTTTATGGTGCGTATTTGCGAGCACTGGTGAGATTTGAGACATCAAAATCCCACTGAAGTCTTTCCACCCCCGGGTTTACACTACGTTTACTCATTTAGTAAGTGCTCTTAATCAGAGAGACTTAACACTGCCCACATGTTGTATGCGTTCAGTTGGTTTAGTTATTTTACTGAAGCTGTTGAGGTTGAGTGCCTTTTTTGGGTGTGTCCCAGCTGGGAATCAAACTGGGTCTAACTTACGCACAGTCCCCTTAGTAGGGGTCAACAGGCTCTGCTCTGGAGGACTTTTGTGTGATTTTTTTTATTTCCAATCAATTTCATGATTAATTAAGATTGTTGAAAATGTATTTAAGTCGCATAACATTCAGTTTAAGCAGATTTTTAGCACTGTGCAAGTTCGGGTCATTACAGTTTCCTTTGAACTCATCGTTTTCCCAAATGGTTTAGTTTCAGGACACAAGGTTGCCACACAGTCAGCCTGAATGTGCCATTAAGGGTCTAAATCCTGCTTCATTAAACCTTGCTAATTAAAAGTGATTAAGAGCTTGTTGCACTTCAGTAAAAACGAAAACTGGCTTACGCGAGGGCTCTCCAGCACAAAGTATTGGAGCACCTGTCCTAGCAATTATACTGGACTGCCACCCTGTTGGGGGGGTGGGAGGGTGGGGTTAGAGCCGCTGAATCACCAAAGTGCGGAAGGTGCGCACACGCACACACACACACACCGTAGGATGGGGGTGGAGTTTGGGAAGCAGGATGTGGGTCTAATACTCGCTCTGGTGTGGGATGTGAGTGGGCGGGGTTTAATTGCTTTGAGCCTATCAGAAAGCCAGGAGGCAGATATGGTGCGGTTAGACCTTAATCTGAGGATTAGCCTGGCAGAGAGGGGTGTTGTAATTACTCCTACAATCTGCTTTCCTGTGTCTGTCTCACTACCTGTGTGTGTGTGGTCACGCGCATGTTTGTGTGTATGTATGTGTGCGTGTGGAGGATGTGTAGGTGAGAGAACCTCTCATTAGCTCCTCTCCAATCCCTGTGTGGGGAGAGGGGATGGGTGGGGGGGGGGGGATACAGTAGCGGGGGTGTATATAATCACTGAAATATTATGAGAGAAGTATAAGAGAGAAAAAAAAAGAACAACCATCAGTCATTACCCATGATGTAATTTTTGTTACTTTTGTGATCTCACATTGCCTGTGGATTGGGTGGGGGGTGGGGGGTGAGGAGCGATGGCTACTTCATGAGCAGGTTTGGGCAGGTTGAGCCCACCCCCCTGCTCTGTGGCCCATCTTGCGTGTTCCACCTATCTGTCTGCTGTGCTTCTGTGTGTGCGAAACATTCCTGATTGCATTTGTGAATTTACATGCGCATGTATCTACATGTTAATGTGTATATGATATCTGTTTGTGAGTGCATGTGTGGGAGGTCTGAGTGTGTGTGTGTGTGTGTGTGTGTGTGTCTGTGTGCGTGAGATAGGGAGTGGGACTCAGTCTTTCACTGAGTGATGTTCACCTTTCCCTCTAATTATGGAGGGACTCTTTGTTTTTCCACTGCGCTGTGTAGGATGGCGTTTTATATTGGCACAGTTACTGCTCGCCCTGCGCTGATTCATACAGGAGTCCTAGTTTAACCAACCTTTCCTCCTCCTCTGCACTCTTCTCTCTGTCTCTGTTTCTTTCTGTTTTTCACCAAACCCGTCTGCCTCTTTCTGTAACCTGCTCTATGATGTGTTCCTTCATCTTCTCTCCTCCCTCTACCTGCCCCACATCTTGTCCTTTTTATTTTCTCTTTTCTCTCTCTCCTCGCTCTCTTCCTTTTTCCTCATTTCTTCCTCTCTCTGCTTTTTCTGCCATCCGTCCTCAATGCCCTTATTCCCTCTCTCCTCTCGGTTCTCTTGTTCTTTCCGTTCTCTTTTCCTTTCTTTCGCATTCTGTGCATTCTGTGCTCTCTGCTCATTTTTCCCACTCAATCTGTGCTCTGTCTCTCTCCTCATTCTTTGCACTCTTTCCCTCTCTCTCCTCATTCTCTCCTCTCTTTCCCTCTCTCTCCTCATTCTCTGCTCTCTCCCAACTCTGCTCTCTCTCTCTTGCTCTCTCTCTCCTCATTCTCTGTCTCTCTCTCTCTCTCTCTCTCTCTCTCTCTCTCTCTCTCTCTGTCCTCTCTCTTCTCTCTGTCTCTCTCTCTCTCTCTCTCTCTCTCTCTCTCTCTCTCTCTCTCTCTCTCTCTCTCTCTCTCTCTCTCTCTCTCTCTCTCTCCAGGCGTACCTATGTGGGGAGCATGCCCGGCCGCATCATTAACGGGCTGAAGACGGTGGGCGTGAACAACCCCGTGTTTCTGCTCGATGAGGTAGACAAACTGGGAAAGAGTCTGCAGGGAGACCCTGCCGCCGCCCTGCTGGAGGTGAGGGGAACTTCAGGGGGGATGGAAACCACCAGCAAAAGTGATTTGAACTGAATTCAGACAGCGGGGCCCCTCCCATCTCTGTCAAAAATGTTGGGACAGTAAGGAAAAATGATCTGGTTGCTGTTGCAAAAGCGAAGGATGGAAAAATGGAAGCCTGACAGAAAGATGTCCCCTGGGGAGGGGCGGGGCAGGACGGAGCGGGCAGGGCGGGGCTCTGAACTGTGTCATCCGGTCGTGTGCTAACCCCTCTGCCCCAGTTTTCGGCGGGCTTTCCCATAAGCGTCCCGTTTCCTGTAAGCCCCACGCAAAGGGGGGATTAGGGGTCCCGTAGAAGATTAAGGAGAGCAAGCAGATAAATGGCTGCGGAGGAGCCTGCTGCTGAGGTTCATTCAGGTTTATGTGGGCGTGGTCGGGTTGTGTATCGGGGGGCGGGTGGGGGGGGGGTGGGTGGAGGACAGGTTAGAGGTTGTGTGGTCCTACATCACTACAGTGATTGGAATGCTGATAAATCTCCCCCACAACCCCCACCCCCCCCCCCCACCCAGACGCATTTCGCCACATCCCAGTCCTTCAGCTCAGATACCACACACGCAGGCACGCACGCGCACGCACAAACACAAACACACACATCACTGCCCTTGTGTTTATCAGCACACCTGCACACTTCACTTACTTCTAGGTTACTTTGCATATTTGTATTGTTTATTTTCTCTTTGACATCCTGAAATATTATGAATCATATAATGGATATAGATCTGGTTAAATTAGAGTGTATTTCATATGTCATCTGTAATAACTGTATTGTCTGTTACGCCATATATTATTTCCTTTTTATTTGTACACTGAAACTCAAAAAACAGTTGAAATATACAATTGCACGTACACACACACACACACACAAATACTGAAACAGCAGCACACACACAGTGGCAAGCACACACACGCATATGCAAACCCTTGCATGCACAGAAACGAAAGTGGACGCGCTGTCACGCAGACACGAATGCAGACAAATAAAAACACGCTGACGCAAATGCGTATGCAAACGCGCATGCCTGCAGTCGCATGAAAGCATGCTTGTGTGATCTTGGTCTCTCTCAGACAGATAGGGGCGCATGCACCCACCACGCAAAGCCACAGCTGTGTAATCTCACGCGTAGTGTCTCAAAAACAGGCACACTCTCACGCACTCGCTCTCTACCTTACACACACACACACACACACACACACACACACACACGCTCTCACACTCGCTCTCTATCTTACACACACACACACACACTCGCTCTCTATCTTACACACACACACACATACACACACTCTCACACACTCGCTCTCTCTTACACACACACACACACACACACACACTCGCTCTCTACCTTACACACACACACACACACACACGCACTCTCACTCACACACACACACACTCGCTCTCTATCTTACACACGCACACACACGCACTCTCACTCACACACACACACACTCGCTCTCTATCTTACACACACACACACTCGCTCTCTATCTTACACACACACACTCGCTCTCACACACTCGCTCTCTATCTTACACACATACACACACACACACACACACATGCACACACATACACACACACTCGCTCTCTCTTACACACATACACACACACACACACACACATCACATACATACACACACACTCGCTCTCTCTTACACACACACACACACACACACACACACTCATACACTCACTCTATCTTACACACACACACACACACACACACACACTCATACACTCACTCTATCTTACACGCACAAACACACACACATGCACACACATACACACACACTCGCTCTCTCTTACACACACACACACACACACACACACACTCATACACTCACTCTATCTTACACACACACACACACACACACACACACTCATACACTCACTCTATCTTACACACACACACACACACACACACACACTCATACACTCACTCTATCTTACACGCACAAACACACACACTTGACGGGTTTGTGTTGTTTGGCATTTCTTCGCTGTAATCCTCTTATCGGTTGGTGCGTGTGGTTTAGTCATGACGTTGTCTGAGAGAATCTTGTCTGTAGATCTGTGGAGGTGCATTGTGCTCTCTGTTCTGGTTCTGCCCTCCTTTCTTTTTCTCTCCCTCTCTCTTCTCTGATTCCTGCCCCTGCAATTTCTCTCTCCACCCCTCCTCTTTTTCTCCCTGTTCAATTTCTCTTTGCCATTGTATCTTTTGGCTCTTCCTTTTTTCTCCCTCTGCTTTTTCTCTCTTTATCACTCTTTTTTTACTCTTGCAGTGAACCACCCTTCTTCACAAGCTCAGACAGTTAGGAGTTTCCATGGTTCCATGTGTTGGAGTTCAGACAAACACTTCCTGTGTTCCCACCAACTTTGGAGAGAGTTTCAGGGAGAAAGCTTCCTTCCAATTTTGGGAGGGGGAGAGGAAGGAAGGAAGGAATGGGAGGAGAAGAGTAGGGAAGTGAGGTTTTGCAGTAGAGCCCACTTTCTCCCTCGCACATCTATATTTGTTTTCTTTTTCGGTGCTATAAAATTGGTTTTCAGCCTTGTTTTCATTGTAGAGTCAACCATTTACTGCTCTTCGTTTTCCAGTATTACTCTGTGACACTACTTTAAAAAACACTTCCTTTTAAATGGAAGGTGATCCATATGTCTGTTGGTAGAGGCATTTTGTGTAACTGTGTGTTTGTGTGTGTGGGCATTTTGCACAAAAAGCCAGGCTCTTTCTTATCTTGGCCGTGTCTGTGTTTGCTCCAGGTTCTGGACCCGGAGCAGAACCACAGCTTCACTGATCATTACCTCAATGTGGCCTTTGACCTTTCTCAAGTGCTGTTCATTGCCACGGCGAACACCACGGCAACCATACCCCCTGCCCTGCTGGACAGAATGGAGGTGCTGCAGGTGCCAGGTCAGGGGTCAAGGGTCAGATGTCATGGGCACAGGCTGTGTCTAAGCAGTGTAATTGAGTTTGTGCCAAGCTATAGATTGAGCAGTAATTCATTTCCATGTGAATTTCCATTTGAATAACATGAGTTAAAAAGCTATATATAGCAATCAAGTGGTAACTGAACCTTAGGATCTATATACTGTACCATTTTATATATGTACATACGTCTGTGTGCGCATACACATGTGTATGTGTATAATTCTATCTGTCTTTTGTGTGTGTCTATTGTATGCGTGATATGTATGTGAATTTGTGTTGAATGTGTGTGTGTGTGTGTGTGTGTACTGTACTGTAGGGTACACTCAGGAGGAGAAGGTGGAGATTGCTCATCGTCACTTGATACCCCACCAGCTGGAGCAGCATGGGCTGACCCCCCAACAGCTGCAGATACCCCAGGACACCACGAAGGACATCATCAGCAGGTACCCCCTCACTCAGATCACATACGGTACCCACACATATGTATATATGTTTATATAACATAACATAATGATGAAAACAGGCCATTCAACACAACAATGCTTGCTCAGCTGAATCTACTTATCAATTACAGTTGGTTAATTGGTTGAGGGGGCAATCACTTTTTCCAAATGGGTGATATGGATGTTTGATAAAGTTTTTCATTAAATAGTTGAAATAATTTTTTGAATGTGTTTACTCCCTTTGTCTGATATTTCTGTCTGTGCGGGTGTTTGCCCACCCAGGTACACCCGAGAGGCAGGCGTGCGCTCGCTGGAGAGGAAGTTCGGGGCGATCTGTCGGGCGGTGGCTGTCAAAGTGGCGGAGGGGCACAAGGCGGCCAAGCCTGACCCCCCGCTTCCGGACTCCTCCCACGCCGGGGGCGAGGTCGGAGGTGAGACGCAGCTTGGGCCTGGGCGGAGTGGTTTTTGACGGCCAGTCAGTTGAAATTTGATTTTAAAAACATGGGCAGTTCAGTACATTCAACATTCGGAATGGTGATGGCCTTGGGTGAAGTTGAACTGCAGCCAATGCTATACTTAGAATCCCTGCACTAACAGGTGTCCCTTAAGTGCATGGTGCCACACAGTGACCTAAGCAGGAAAACCAGTCCTGAGTCCTCCACAGACATAGAGTTTCATAGTGCTAGCTTCAAAAACATAGAGTTTCATGGCTCTAGATTGTACATGGCAAAAAGAACAAGTGTACTGCAGGTCAGGAGCGAAGTCTTTGAAAGGGTAGACTGAAGCAGGGGGCAAGGTCTCATGCATGCTAAACCAGAAGGCCACTGTCAATCTTGGGTCTGCGTGTGTCCTGCTGTGGCTTTGTCAGGACAAGCGATCGATGAATAAATGACGTTTCTCTTGGATTTTAACCAGCAGTCACTCTGAAAGCCAGTCCTGTGCCCTGGTCCTAGTCCCGTTAGACTGTGGTGTGAAAACACACAGAAGACGAGGCCTTAGTTTGTATAGATGCTCAGAAATGGGGGTCAAAACTAATACTTTGTGGAGCTGGCTGATAGTGGAGCAGGTCCTGCCACTATAAGAGCTGTTCACTAGCATGCACGCGCATAGACATGGAAAAAATCCAGGTTCAGAAACTAGAGGTCCTCCCCAGTATTTTGTTAATTTGCTAATTTGCTAATTTGCACAATTCTTCAGCCAGGAGGTGGGAGTAATTAGTGAAATCAGCTGGCTGAAGAATTCATGGGTGAAAATAACACATTGTAGGGCTTTTACTTTCTGACCCCTAGACTTTCCACGTCTGTCTGAACACACGCGCACACACACACACACACACACACATACATACACACACGCTCACACACACATACACGCACACACACACATGCACACACTCACGAATAAACACAGCCTTTTCTGCTGGCCGAACGCTCACCCGTCAGGCATACCAGCCTCCCTCTTGACTGCATTCCGTCACCACACACAGGGCACACCAGAGGAGCGCCACCCTCCCCACCCATAACCCCCCCCCCCCCCCCCCCCGTTCCCCCCCCCAGCTGCTGTGGCACTGAGCGGTTGTGTAACAGGAACGGGAGGAATAATGCTGCCAGTCTGCATGACCGTCTGGGGGAGGGGAGGGGAGGGGAGGGGAGGGGTCGTGTATGGTGCAGCTACGGTGGTAGACCCGAGGTCATGTGACTCCTCCCACCCACCTGCTTTTACTCTGTGCACCAACTAGAGGGAGGGAGGGGGGGTAACTTAACCCTTCCGTGCTCTGCGCGGACGGCGCTCTGTTGCCAGGTAACGGTGACATTATTGGGAATGCAGCACAAAGCAGGGGGTGGGGGGTGTGGGAGGGGGATGTTTGTGCATGTGTGTGTGCGTGTGCGTGTGGGGGTTTAACTCTCAGCTGCAGTAGTCATGTGACAGCTGTCACACGTGCAGCCTTTCCTTCACACTTTTCCCTCCCGATCCTTTCTTTTCTTCCTTCATTTATCTCTCCTACCCGGACCTCTGACTTTCTTTCCTGCTTGGCCTGTCTTTTTTTCCCTCCTTCTCATTTCTTTCCTCCATTCCTCCTCCTTTCTCTCATTGGCTTTTCTCTCTGCCTCCCTCGCTCTTTTTCTCTCTTCTCTCTCTCGTTCTGTAGCGGTGGGTGAGGAGAGGGGTCTGAAGTTTTGGCCGGGCCTGCGTTGCGGAATTTCGGATGGTTTTTAATAAGAATGTCGGTCGGAGCAGGAAAGCCACCCTCTCCTTGTCCAAATTCCTCTGTGTTAGGAACACACAGTCTGAAGGCTGGGCTTCCTGCTGGACCCGGGTGTCCATATTATCAATGCAGCGTTTAGCTCATAAACTGGACAAAGGCTACAGTTCTGTCCGGGAGGAATCTAACTGAGATAACTGCCAAATAAAGCCCGGCAGCTGCAATGCAAAGGAAATAAAATGTTTCATTTTTTTTATTCTCTCCCTCCCTCTGTCTCACTTTCTCTTTGTCCCTTTTCTCTGTAGCCTTTTCTGTCTCCCCCGTTCTCCATCTCTGTCTTTCTGTCTCTCCCTCTGTCGTTTTCTTTCTCCCTGCCTGACCCTCCCCTCCCTCTGACTCTCTCTCTCTCTTTCTCTCTCTCTCTGCTCCCTCCCTCCCCCGCCTTCTTGCCCTGAGTTTTGGTGCTGAGCGTGAATGCTCCCTCTGTTGCGGTTGAGCACCCCCCCCCCCCCCCCCCCCCCGCGCACGCGTGATTGGCAGTCGGGGTCACGTGACCCGCGGGCAGCCACTGGCACGTGGGGAAAAGAGGCCGTGGGGCATCTTTCTCACAAAACCAGCCTGGGGCGTTCAGAGAGGCAGGTGTCCTCCCGCCTTACCCCCACCCCGAATTTGCACCCGCAATGCCAAGGGGAGCGATGATCATCAGGCAGGTGTTGGGGGGGGAGACCGCACCCCCCCCCGTACAGATGAGTCCCCTGTGTCCCTGTCAGCCATCTGTGGGGTTTTCGTTTATGTGAGGAAGACCAGCAGCTGGGCTCTTCCACTCCTCTCCACCCCCTGTACCCCCTTCTCTCCCTTCATCTCCCCTTCCTCCCCCTGCCCCCATTTTGACTGCTACTTTCAGGGCTTAGACTGTCATGACATCACAATGTACTGTATTACCACAGCAGGGTTTTATGCATGAAATGCATGATACTGTAACAGCTGTTGCATGTAGCAAAATGATACGTAAGCATGCTCTCTCTCTCTATTTCTTTCTCTCTCTCTCACCCCATATATGACTGTCTCTGTCTGTCCATCTCTCTCTATTCACTTGCATTCTCTGTTATTGACATGACAAGTTGGCGTACTGTTGGTAGAACAAAAAAAGGAAAACTTGCACAGTCAACAGAGTGGGGTATTAACAAAAAAAGGAAGATAAAAATAATTATTTGGTATAACAACGAGGATCATGAATCCAGCAAAGCACTGATATATTTGCTTGCTCACTCCCTCCAACTCTGACATTATCTCTGTCTGTCTTTCGGTCTGTGTCTGTCTGTCTGTCTGTCTCTCTGTGTGTCTGCTCTCCAGCCCAGGAGCAAGAGGGCAGGGGGCAGGAGACTCTGGGGGACCCGGGTGACTTGGCCCTGCCCCCTGAGATGCCCATCGTGCTGGACTGCCACGCCCTCAAGGACATCCTGGGCCCGCCCCTCTACGAGATGGAGGTGAGCTGTCGGTGGGGCAGGGTTCTCTCTAGAACAGTCATGCCTCCACCCCTCCATCTCCTTTATGCAGATTGAAGAAATGTGGGTGGGTCCAATGTGGCTTTGAATACAACTGAGGCCACCCTCTACCTCATTCTACCTGCCTGCATTTACATTGAAGCTGAATTCAAGTCTTGTGCAATGGTTGCCCATTTACTCCTGTGGTTAGTTACATATATGTAACTACAATATGACTACTATAATGGTCTTGGGAATAATTAATATATGAACTATTAATGAAGAGTAATTAATAGTGTAAACGTATTAACACTAGTTGTTGTCATTGAGTGTCTTCTTGTGTATGCAAGAAATGATGACTAGGGTCACATACTCAAGAAATGTTTCACTTTGGTGTTTAAATAATGAAATAATTGGACAACTTAAGGCGGATAATTGGTTGGAACTAAAACCAGCTTAACCTGCCACCCCAGGCCATGATTCTCATTTGATGATGCATTGAATTTTGTTTGAAATAAAAAGGAATTTCCTCTGAACCATCTGATTGGAACCTATCCTAAACGGGCGAGAGAATCAAGCACACACTCATTCCCCTCGTTCCCCCGTTCAGCTCTTTGTTTTTCCTGCCTTCTCCCTTCTTCTTTCCCTCGTCCTCTCTCGCTTCCAAACTTTCTCTCGCTCCTTCCCTCTCCTCTCACTCTCTCTCTCTCCTCCAAGCGTGGGGAGGTGCTCTACGGATGAGGGGGGGGGGCTCTGCGTTTCTTGGCAACCCTCGGCTCTGTCCCCCCCTCTAGTTCCCCTTTAGACCTGAGCGCTCTCTCTGTCTCTCTCTGACTGGCGTGCTGCGGCAGCAGCAGCGCCGCGCCGCCGTGCTAATCGGCTGTAGCGGAGCGCGACGCTCTTGAGCGTGCAGCGAGCCGCCGTGGAGCGCTCCGTCAGCGAAGGCACGTGAGGCTGATGTCACCAGGTGCGTTTCCCCCGCCGACATCATCGCCCGCGGCGCCGCCGGCTCTCGCGCGGGGGGAACGCGCTGGCGTGCAGCGAGAGGACGCGGGCGGGAAACGGCTCCAGCCCAAAGCGGCTTCGCGCCCGCTCTCAGCGCAAAGGAAAACATGTCTCCTGCAGTTCAGTGGTTCTTTAGGGCTGTTTTAGCACAAAGCATTAACAGGGCTTGGAATACACCCCTCCCCTCCCCTCTCCTCTCCTATTCTCGCTCTCTCTCTCTCTCCCTCCCTGTCCCTCTCTCTCTCCCCCCCCTCCCTGTCCCCCTCTTCCTCCCTCCCTCCCTATCCCTCTCACTCTCTCTCTCTCTCCTTCTCCCTCTCTCACTCTCTCTCTCTCTCCCTCTCCCTCTCTCTCTCCTTCGCTCGTGCTTTTGGGCCAGCAGGATTATGCTGTATCATACCCAGGGTTCACAGCTGCATCGCTGGAGGGGCTGGGGTGTGTGTGCTGGTACTTGTTCCAGACAGTTATACTGATCTATTTTAAACTGCTACATACACCAACACCGTTTTACTCCTGTACCAGACCGCAGCAAAACATGAGCGGCCTACAGCAGCAGCAGCAGCTTAGGAATTTATCAAAATTAGCAGAGCAAATAAATGATTTGGGGCAAATTATATAATGAACAGCAGAAGATGATGATGATGATAATAATAATAGTAGTAATAATAATATAATAACTTATAATGTGCCCTTCATTTGTAGTCTTAAGTGTCTGCAATTAAAACACAAAAAGGTTTTTAAATAAATTGACATTTAAATGCATATTTCACTGAAGAACTGGAATTCTACAGTCCATCAGTTGAGTTGAAGTAGTTTGTTGTAGTGCTGTAAGAGAGGGAGAGCTGTGCATTTGTATGTGAGGGAAATGGAAAGAAGTGTGGATAGCGGAATGGTGTGAAGCTTGATTACTCCTTTAGAAGAGGTGTTTTTGGGATACACAATTTTATTTCCAAGACCAGGAACAGAAGGCAAAATGTATATTATGAATATGAGATTTCGTTTTTCTGTAGTAAATTATGTATTTACCTATAGGTACCTTTCCTTTTGTGTTAGCTACATGCAGTGTTTTGTTGTCATACTTACAGTACATAGTATATCTTGATATGGGAGTGTCTTATAAGCCTTCAAGGGCTGGCATCTGAAATGGTGCAAGATACTTAAACTCTGTCAATCAATCTAAAAATACAATGACAAATACAGGTAAGAGCTATCGATTAAGGGAGTGGCAAGCGGCGTCTCCTTACATTACATAACGCAGACGTCATTCCAGCCTTGGGGGATGGGGGGTCGGGGGGGGGGGGCTTCACAAGGGGTCTGGAATGTGTCTGATTCATCGCCTGAGGGGGGTGGGGTCAGGAAGGGGTGAGAATCAGGTGATCAGATGACACCCCAGCCTCTGGGGTGTTTGGGGGTGGGTTTCATACTGTTTTTGGGTGGGGCGGTGGGGGGGGGGGTTACACATTGTCCCACTATGTTTTTTGTCCCATTATTCAGGCTGAGACATGTGGATCTTCCCTTCCTCTTAGAGGGAGATTTATAATCCAATAATGCTCATTTCAAATTTGAATTTGAGTGAGACAGGCATTTGTGAGAGAATGAGATAGATAGTGAGAGTGAGAGAGTAGGAGAGGTAGTGAGAGTGTGTGAGAGAGAAACCCAGATATTCATTGATTGTAGATAGGAGGATTGCATGGTTTCTGTCTTTCATCACTGCAGTTTCCAAGGAGACTCTTAATCCCCACTTTGATTTTGTCTGCAGCTGTTCGCTTACCTCTCCTTGTAAGGGCATGATTGACAGGTGTCACTCAACCCCTCCTCCCCGTAGGTGTCTGAGCGTCTGACGCTGCCGGGCGTGGCCATTGGGCTGGCCTGGACGCCGCTGGGCGGGGAGATCATGTTCGTGGAGGCCAGTCGCATGGAGGGGGAGGGGCAGCTGACCCTGACCGGGCAGCTGGGTGATGTCATGAAGGAGTCTGCCCAATTGGCCATCAGCTGGTTGCGCAGCAACGCAAAGACATACCAGCTGACCAATCGTGAGTCACACCGACACGCGTGCTGATACATAAATAAACCTACCAACAGTTTAGTCGCTTGTGCACTTGTGCAGTTATACATAAATGAACCTACCAATTGACCAACTGTGAGTGTGAACACACATACACACACACACGCACATACACTTTGTATCTACTCAATGTCAGTGTTTAATGAATGCTTATTAATTTATACACACACTTGCACATATACCCACTCATACACACATTCATTTATTTACATACACACAAGTTCATAACACACACTTGTTCACAATACTTGCTCACATTCATAAACACACACAAAAATTCCATACAAACGCTCTTCAGGACCATGTAGGGAAACACTGAGGCCATATTTTGTTCAAATATGATTATTTGTCTGAGAGAGTTTTTGTGTGTGCGTATGATGCAGTAGCGGGTGGGGCAGACCCTCTGGAGGGGACGGACATTCACCTGCACTTCCCGGCGGGTGCAGTGACCAAGGACGGCCCCTCTGCTGGCGTCACCATGGTGACGTGCCTGGCCTCGCTGTTCAGTGGTCGCCTTGTGCGTTCTGATGTGGCCATGACTGGAGAGATCACACTGAGGGGCCTAGTGCTGCCGGTGAGTAAACCAAACACTAATCACACTGCTGGGATCAATACACTAAGCACTAAACACTAATCACACTGCTGGGATCTGTACACTAAGCACTAAACACTAATCACACTGAGGGGCCTAGTGCTGCCGGTGAGTAAACCAAACACTAATCACACTGCTGGGATCAGTACACTAAGCACTAAACACTAATCACACTGCTGGGATCTGTACACTAAGCACTAAACACTAATCACACTGAGGGGCCTAGTGCTGCCAGTGAGTAGACCAAACACTAATCACATTGCTGGGATCAGTACACTAAGCACAAAACACTAATCACACTGCTGGGATCTGTACACTAAGCACTAAACACTAATCACACTGAGGGGCCTAGTGCTGCCAGTGAGTAGACCAAACACTAATCACACTGCTGGGATCTGTACACTAAGCACTAAACACTAATCACACTGCTGGGATCTGTACACTAAGCACTAAACACTAATCACACTGAGGGGCCTAGTGCTGCCGGTGAGTAAACGCATGCTATGTGGTTATCATGGTGAACTGTCTCTTTAGGTGTGCAGTTATTCAGAAATGTGTGCATGTATTTACATTGAGTGCTTTTGTGTGTGTAAGACTGCTCTGCTCAACCCTGTTCCTGGAGAGTCCTGTTGGTTTTCACTCCAGCCCTAGCAAAGCACACCTCAGTCAACAGCCAGAGATCTCTTGGAGCTGCTAATTAGCAGAATGAACCTGCAGGACGGTAGATCTCCAGGAGCAGGGCTGGGCAGCCCTGGTGTAAGAGCATGAGCGGTGACTGGCTGCTGTCCCCAGGTGGGCGGGATCAAGGACAAGGTCCTGGCAGCTCACAGGGCGGGTCTGAAGCGCGTGGTCCTGCCCAAACGCAACGAGAAGGACCTGGAGGAGATCCCGCCTCACATCCGAGCCGAGCTGGACTTCGTCACGGCCAGCTCGCTGGACGAGGTGCTCAACGCCGCTTTCGACGGCGGCTTCCCCGCCACCCAGGAACCCTTCGCCCCTCCGCAGGTCGTCAGCAAACTCTGAGGGCACAGCCCTCTCCCCTCCTACCTACCCTCGGAAAACTCCTCCAACAGACATCCCCCTTCCTGTTCCTCTTATCAAGGGTGTGGTTTCTTCCTGATGAATCAGAAATACTGATTTTTCAGACCCTAAATGTCTGGAAGCGGAAGAGGTTTTGGATACGTCACAAGCACATACGTCAGGCTTTTGCACATCGACAGGATTTTCAGCAACAAACCCAACAAAAGTGCAATTTCAGGTCATTAAAATCTGTATTTCCTGAGTAAGCAGGAAAGTCACTTCCCTGCTAATATACTCTTAGGTAAAGAAACACTAGCTGAAAAGTGACCTTATATATAATGAGTAACTGTCGGGAGAATTTAATTTCTTTGTTTTTGTTTTGACTGCACTGAACGCATTACTTAACAGCCTTTTCCCCACTTAGATGATGTCACGCAATCTCCTTAATTTTGGGATTTGGGGATTCTAACCCTCCCACTAGGTAATTCATTGAAGGAATTATTTTGCCATAGTTGGGAGTGTGCTTTCAGTGTGTAATTGCTCAAAATGGCCACAGTTGTCTGTCTTATTTTGTTGAGATGTATGAGTTGTGTGGATCTGATCAGCAGTGGCCTAAGCTTTGTGTGCAGTTGACAACAACCTCACTGTTCATGCGTGTCCTGATTGGTTAAATCAGATTTGGACGGGGTCCATAACAGGGTCATTGCTATATTTTACCTTTTCTTTTTTTTTTTGAATTGTCCATGACACTGCTCGTTGGTACTGTCCTGTCATTGGTGAGCAGGCTCTTGACTGTGAGGACTAACCACATGTAGCCACGGATTAATAAATAGAATGGTCAACCAGCTGTATTCGTTGGGAGATTCACATACAAACAGATAATGGAAATGTTAATATATTTGTGTCCTTGTGAAGGTCATGGCTTAGCATTCAAGCAGTGAGAATGAATGAACTCATTAAATTGGAGCAGCTTGTGTAACCCTGTTCTAAAACCAGTTTCTCAAATCAGTGAGAAATTGAATTTAAGATTACACGTCCCTCAAAAGTGGTAAAAATATGGTAGAAATGTCTTTTGTTCCACTTCTGAAAAGGTTGCGTTGCGATGAAACTGTTTTACCATTTGATTAAACTAATTGGATTGCTGTCTTAAGTCTCTTTTACTTTGTATCTGCTAACTGATGGAAACTCTAAGCCTTACTGGTCTTACTTACATCGTATTACATCTTAAAGCAATTTTTACCTACTTATGATAAAATGACTATATTCTTGCACCTTGATTCAAACCATACAATTAGATGTGTGTACTTTGTATGACTGTGCTTACCAGCTGTCAGGGAAAATTAGTTACCTGCTTATGTAAATGTAAGCAGTCTATATTGTTAATGGCTTTCTGTAAATGTAAACTTGTGAGTGATGTTAATTTACCTTATGTGCTCAACTTAAATGGCCGTAGCAAACCTAAAAATTGGTCTTTTCAAAACCTACGCCATGGAGACATAGCTTCCAACTATACCATAATAATGTGGTGGTTTCTGTCAATATTCTTTATGATCACTATGACTATTTTATTTGATCTTCTGTTTAGTGGCTGAAGCGGAAAAGGGGTAGACTTGGTTAATATTTGTATGTGTTATCTCCCAGAAATAAACCAGCTGCACAAGAATTGGTGACAGTGAGCAGTCTTCCCTCTGTACTAAACTGATGTCCAATGACCCAGTGCAGTGATTGGGACACTGTGCTGTCGGAGGGGGTGTCTTTCGAATGAGACATTGAACTAAGGTCTTGACTCGCTGTGCTCATGTATTCCAGCACGTAGCTCTAGATTTGGGATTTTACCAGTGTCCTGGCCATGTTCCCGTCCTGGCTTTCTAAAAGTAAAGCACCCCAAAGAATTTTGCGATACAAGGTCCCTCCCTCTCTGCCTCAGCTGGTGGTTGGTGAGGAGGTTGTGGTGCAATATTGCTGTTGTACCTCAGCCAGGTGTCTGGGATGCAATGGTGAGGTGAATTATATGTGCATATTCAATCCATTCTTAGTTATTTTACATTCAATAATTCATAGTATTTTTACTGACAAAATTTACTTCAGTCATCCCTGCTTATGAAAAGACTGACTTTGCTTAAAAATTCATGATTTGTGTGGCATTTTCTGTTGATTTATGCAATATTGAAATGATTGGATTGGAAGACAGCCTAAAGCTAAGATCTTAGCTACTTTGAAAATTAGATTCCTACCGACTGGCAGAAACATCAAGCACTGGTCAATGAAAGTAATGAAAAACAGTTCTTTTTACTGATAAATGTAAATAATAAATCTCTGATATTATTTGTCCTGATGCAAAAACATTGTCTGGTCTTAGCAGAAGTAGGCTTATCACCTGTTGACCTGCCAATAACTACTTCTGATTCTACTTCTCAGACTTTGTCATTTAAATTTGAGTTATTTTTCCCCCTAACTGCTAGAGTTACTGATATACATTTTGGTTAAAACAAATAGACCGTGTTCTTATCTGTTGAAGGCAACCTTGAGGAACTGTGTCTTTACCTTCAGAGGTTCAGGACAAGAACGCCACAGAGAACACGAGGCCGTAAACCTGGCCACGTCGGAGACGTGTTTTGGAGACACGGCAAAGCTGGATGGCGGTGGTGAAACAGGCGGAGAGGGGAGGGCGTGTTGGGAGAGGGGAGGGCGTGTTGGGAGAGGGGAGAGCGTGTTGGGAGACGTTCTCAGATGTAGGGCAGCAGAACTCCAGCCCCGGAGCTCAAGTTTCCCGAGGATTTCTCCAGACTTAAGCCCCAGACGCCACCGTTCCTCAGCTGTCGGGGTACGAGGCCTCTGCTCCTAAGACAGAGGAGAGAGAAAAAAACAACCCCGCACGATCCGACTGCCAATCACAGCCGACCCCAGACAAAAGCCTCAAGTGTCTGTTTTTAGCGAAGATTGGCCGTATGACAAGATAATGTTCGGTTCTGCGAGTTGCAGTCAGATTATAGTACGCCAGGGTAACTTACAGCAAAGACAAACGGAAACGCCAATTTGCATTCTTAATATGAATGACCGCCTAGTCATACCTAATTTTAAAAAAAAAATGTGTAGCTCCTGTAGTCTGAGCGAAGTAGGTCACTTGACAGTAATTACCATTTCCTCTGCACAGTTTCGCAGTTCTTGCTGACTGAAAATACACCTAGCTGGCACTCTTGCGCTGACTCAACCTCTCCGGTTCTGGTAAACTGCTGCGTGGTTTCCTGGTTCAAACCAAGGTGGCAAGGTGCTTACAGGGACAGGGGCGGGGTGAAAGGATGACATCAGCATGAATAAGCGAAACTCTGTACAGGCCAGGGTTGCCTGGTGTGGGAGTGATTCAGTCCACGGCACAGCTCTTCCCCACCCATCTTAAGTGGATCCCCCCTTATTGATCAGGACCCTGTAAGCTGTGTATAAAATTTATGTGTGTGCTTTTATTTAAGGCTCACCGAGGCTTTGCACGTATTTTATGAATACTGCACACGTGGCAACCACCACAAAGACATCCCCTAGTCCCAAAACACACAGCCATTGCTGTAGTGTGAACTCATCCCCATTCCCAAACACCCCTCTCTCCCAGCTCTGAACGACCATGTCCAAAACACATCCCCACCCCCACCCAAAACCCAACCTGGCAACCTACCACCGCACGGCTACCTCCACTTCTCACGAACACCTGCAAGAGCCTACAAGACTCTTTCCCCACTGGCTCTCGCACGGGTGGACTCTCTCTCTCTCTCTCTCTCTCTCACTTTCTCTCAATCTCTCTCGCTCTCTCTTCTACAGAGGGAAGGGGGGATCCTGTTAGGACCTGTTCTAGATGGAAAGCTGGAGGAACGAAACGATCCCCCCCTCTTTTCTACGCCACATTCCTCAGATCTCCGTCGTCAGGCGGAGCTCGACGGGATCGGGCCGAAACAACCGACGACAAGAGCGTTCGAAAATAAAACGAGACGCGACGAGAGGTATGAAAAAGATAGATTTATTTAATGGCAAAAAAATAAAACAAAAACAAAGGAACAAGAAACAAAAACTAAAACGACGAGACTAGCCGTACAGAGAGGGCGAGAGCGGGAGAGAGGCTGGGGCCAGCGGCACCCAGTCATAGGAGGTGCTTGGCCCCTCCGCCCTCCTCCCGGCTCACGCAGACCCAACTGACGAAACGAGGAGAAGAGAGAGAGAGAAAAAACAAAAACACTGGAAAGTAGGGGGAAAAAAACAAAAACAAAACAAAAAAAACCAAGGTCACAGAACGACAGCGTGAAGAACGTTACAGTCTACAAACACTGAAGATTAGCCACAACTTTACAACAGCTTCAACTTTTCCTTTTTCTTAAAATGCATTACAAAAAAAAAAAAAAAAAAAGATAATCATTACAATTTGAATAATAATAATAATAATAATAATCGTAATAATAATATTACAATGTAAATGGCCCCCATTCTCGGGCAGGTCTCGAGTGGTTTAAGCAGAAATTGTCGGGACTCCAGAGGACCCTTCATCTCGGCCGCCAATCAATTCAAGTTGCAGGACCTCACAGGGGGGCGGGGACACGAGAGAACAACCCATAATAAATCGAAAAAAAAAATAAAACGATAAACAATAAACGGAACTTTCATAAAAGTTAGTGTTTCACTTTGAAATGCAACTTTTTTTTCTTTTTGAGGAAACCCCACCCCCCCCCTCCCCCTCCCCTCCCCCTCAGTTTACAGTCATTCCTCCAGCACCTCCCAGCTAAAACAATTTTATTCTAATATTATAATAATATTACTATAATAATAAAATTAACTGGAACCCCCCCCCCTCCTCGCTTGCGCACACACGCAAAGTGTCTATTCTGCGTGTGCGTGAGGGCATCTTCCGGTCTCCTCAGGAAAAAAAATTATATTAAACAATAAATGCTTAACCGTACTATAATAATTTCACACAGCTATATATTCAAGCTGAAGGTTGAAATTAATTTATTGAAAATTAAACTCAAGGAAACTGTTTGCTGGATGTACCAAGCGAGCAACTGGGCAGATTCAAAAGGCTAACCGTAGTCCGAGCTCCCGCGCTCCGAAACGTGGAAAGATTGCGGTCCGATCATCTGCCTCGTGCAATGACGGTTGTGTCGCTGAGCATGCCTCCACGCATATTTATAAACACTGTACTACAGACCGTTACCGACAAGAGCCTCCTGGCACAAGGATACTGAGAGGATGGTAGGCTGCGACAGGAGCTGACCATCTGGTTTGCGCAGAGAATCTGCGCTAGGAAGCTGGCGAACGGCTTGATACGCTGGACAAACACAAAGTTCCTTGGGTGAGATCTTCAACTTTTTTTTAACGGATGAGAGCCCGAGGTAATCCCCTTAGCGCGCGTGCGTGCGTGTGTGTGTCTGTGTGTGTGTACGGTAGGCGCACGTCCGTCTGTCCGTCAGTCGAGTCAAACTCCGCCCTCCCGCCCCGCCCTCAGCACATGGAGATGGTGACGTTGATGCCCAGGTTGCCGTTCTCGGCGAAGAGCTGGGCGATGGACGTGTCGAACACCAGGCAGTCGCTGTTCATGATGGCCGTGGCGATGCCCTCGTGGATGGAGCGCGGCGTGGCCTCCCAGGTGAGCCGCCGCCGGTGGCCGTTGAGCTCCAGGCGGTAGGCGAAGTTCTCGGCCTGCTTGCGCGTGCCGATGAGCTGCACGATGGCGAAGAACTGCTGGTGCCCGTCGTACTTCTCCTGCTTCTCCAGCACCAGCATGAAGTGGAAGCCGAAGCAGGACTGCATCATCACCCAGTCCACCGCGCCCGGCAGGTTGATGTCCGTGGCCAGGAAGACGATGTCCTCGCCCTGCAGCGTGGTGATGGACTTGTGCTGGTGCATCAGGTGGGGCATGACGGCGTCCAGCGAGCCCTGCCACTTGCAGGACGCCCCGGGGCAGGGGCAGGAGTAGGGCCGGAACTCGCACAGCTCCTCGTGCTCGGCCTTCTCCGTGTGCGGCAGCGTCACCTCGCAGCCCGACGAGGCGTACTTGCAGGGGAAGAGCACCGAGTTGGCCACCTTCTCCATGGCCAGGTTGCGGATGGAGCCCAGCGGCCCGCGGCAGGTGGGGCAGCAGGTCAGCTTGGGCCGGCAGTTGCTGCAGACCAGGTGGCCGCTCTGGCACTGCAGGATGGGCGGCAGCACATAGTCGAAGCAGACGGGGCACTCGAACAGGCTGGCCAGGTCGCTGTTGGACGCCGTGGTGCCCGAGAGCGCCGGCACGCGCTGGGACGGGGCGCACTTGGAGGTTCCGGTGGGGAGCGCTGCAGCGGTCTGGCGACTCATTTCTGCGGGACAGACAGAAAGAGAGAGAGGGAAGGAGATGGGGGGAAAAGGAGGGAGGGAGAGAGGGAAGAGATGGGGGAAAGGAGGGAGGAGAGAGGGAAGGAGAGGGGAGAGGAGAGAGAGGGAAGGAGATGGGGAGAGAGAGGAGGGGGAAGGAGATGGGGAGAGAGAGAGAGAGAGGGGGAGAGGAGAGGGGGAAGGAGATGGGAGAGGAGGAAAAGAGAGAGAGGGGGAAGAGAGAGAGATGGAAGGAGATGCGGGAGAGACAGAGAGAGAGAGACGGGGGAGCGAGAGAGGGAAGGAGATGGAGAGAGAGAGGGAAGGAGGAATAAAAGGAGAGAGGAAGAGAAGGAGAGAGAGAGAGAGAACATTAATAATCATTAATTTTAGCCTCACATAAATATGGCACATGAAAGTTATGCAGATATGGATTTCATTACAGATATGGTCTTCTGTGAGAGTAATCAATTGTTAAAATGTTTTTATTTTTTTTTTTACTGGATTACACATGCACTCAATTATATTGAACAGGCTAAATCAGAGACACACTCAGAAATAATTAGAAAAGGCAACGAAAAGGATTTTCTCTGCAGTTGTTGAACATGACATTCAAATGCAGGAATAGATTTGGAACAGGAGTGACAGGAACATTGCTTCCCAATATGCATTAACGGCTGACTGGCTGACTGAAAACCATCGCCAATCATCTAACTTGGGAACCGTATTTTATGAATCACTGCATACTCCAACTTCAAGCACAGTTATTTTACGTCAAAATCTGCTGTAAAACTGCAGTTCAAGAAACGTTCCTCATCATGCTGTCTTTGGCGTATAGTTTTACTCCAGAAATACGTTTCCGGATCAATCCGGAAAAACAGAATCCCCGTTTTTCACAACTATATGTAAATACAGGTGTTTATTCATAAATGTGGACCACAAAATAATCAGAATTAACCATCCAATCAAGGTGCTAACACTCAAAATGCTGCCTGTGTGGTCTTGAAGGAACATAATGCCTTTCCCTCAATTTTTCTGCATTGTGGTTGCACAATAGCCAATCAGGGGCTAATCAGCGAGCTACTTGGTAACCGGTATCCAAGCTTATTGTTGCATAGCAGCCACTGCACTGGAGATCAATACAAATGTGATCACCTAAGACCGGTGGTGGGGGGGAAAAAAAACAAATGTCCCAGGATGCACTGGTGCGGCTCAGCGAGAGGGAACAGGGTGTACCGTCCCCGTCCCAGACGCAGTGGGCCCCGAGCCGCTGGAGCGGGCTGGGCTGCGCGGGGGGCTATTTTTAGCCTCTGGAGAAATCCGCAGGTTTTAACAGCCGCGTAAAAAAAAGAGAAAAACAGAGAGATGCGAGACGGGGAAAACGGACCCAGATGGCTGTGGAAGTGCTCGCGCTTCCTGTCGAGCTGTTCCCATAGAGACGTGGGTGGGGGGGGGGGGCGGGTTTGGTGGTGGTGGTGGTGGTGAGGATCTCGTGCCTGTGTCTCCCCGTGAACGCGCCCCACCGAATCAAGCGTCCTCCTCCTCCCGAACGTGGCCCCGCCCACTCCGGTCACATGCCCGGCGAGGCCCCCCGTGCCACGGCTCCTTCAGCCGCCGTTTTTTTTTCTTTCTGGGATCTACTCGCTCTCCTGGCCCGCGGCCGTACCTCACGCTCCTGACAGCCTTAAGTGCGATTCGATTTGCTCTGCAAACGAGAGCGCAGAGATAAAGCCCGCTCTCGGGCGGATTTGATTTGTTACGCTTCGCTTGGACCGTGCGACTGAAATGCGTTCCAGGTGTTGCGCGATCGGGCAACGCGGAGACGGGCTGAAGAGCCCAATCTGCGGCGCTGGAGAGACAGCGCGGGGAGCTCCAGCTTCACCAAAACACTGCCGTGGCTCAGCTCTCAACCAAAACACACAGCACTGGGCTCTTTAACGAAAAAACAACACTACTTCTTAAAGCGGCCTTAACTTGGCTCTCAAAAGAAATACACACATACCTTAGCCCCTAAAAGCACAGACTTAACTTTGATCTGAAAAACAGACACGAATGAGCCCTTAAAAACACCAACTTTACTTCTCAAAACATTGAACTTGGCTCTTAACAAAAACGCGTACACAACTTTGCTCTTAACGGATGCAACAACACAGCTTAGCTCTTGGAGCACAGATGCAAATCAATACTTCGTAAAAATACGGTCAAAACTTAGCTTTTAAAACAGACTTAACTTGGCTCTTAAAAACAAACACACACACAACTTTGCTCTTAACAACAACACGCCCATAACTTAGCTCTTAAAGCACAGACTTGACGGCTCCTAACACAAACATAATTATCTATAAACAAAACAGAGAAAACACCAACTTAAACTGTCTTAAAGCAGATTAACTTTAGCCCTTGAGGGCAGAGATATGCTTAGATAAGTTTGCTAAATCAAGCACTTCGGAGAAATGAGGCAACTAATTGTAAAAAACACAAAAAGCAATGGTGCCGTTTTGCACAAGAAACCGCTTTGAGAGATCGGAGATCCAGATATCAGATATCTGACACACCACCTCACAGTTATATACAGTTAAGGGAAGAGGGAAACGTACAGCTAGCTTAAAACATTAAGCTTCGTCCAGCTATACGCATGAAGAGGAGAGAGAGACTCAGACTGTACCCTGTAGTGTACAGACAGAACCTGAGAGTGGGCACCGCCATTATGGATCTGTTTCACATCAAGTCAAAGGAGGATATGCAGCTTCAGCATCCTCCATATTTTGTTAAACTGGTGCTCTTCCACACATTGAAGGCTCATCCCTGCTTTGTCACTTTGAAGGCACCTGGCTTTCCCACCATTTGGCTTTACCAACATGTGCAACAGTAAGGCATCATATGAACAACCTTGACGGACGACAAGACACAGAGACGCTATGTGAGTGAAAGTCACTTAGCCTCCAAATTGGCAATGAGATAAAGCGTCAAATCAGACCTGCCAATGTCTGTTTCTGAGGTAAGATAACGGGACTCGGCCTAGCTTTAAGTGGGGACAGAGCAGAAGGAGAACGGCTGCGGAATGGGGCGGGGTTTCATGGAGTTGGCGGGGTCTGGACACTGGGGCAGAGAGGAGGGGAGGGTTACAATTGGTCTGTCTGGCTCTGTGCCTGTGCCTGTTTAAGAAGCCCGCCCACACACACACACACACACACACACACACACACACACACAGACAGAGTGTGTGGGAGACAGAGACTCTCGAATGGCTCCCGGACCAAAGTTTGGCTGCGCCACTGTTTACAACAGCAGTCATTTGTATATCTGTGAGTCCAGATCAGCGCTTTCCAATGCAGGCGAGCTCTGAGGACCGCTTCATTAGGGCGATGACAGATGTGCTGGAGCGACACGTGCGTGTGTGTGTGCGTGTGTGTGCGTGTGTGTGTGTGTTTGTGTGCGTGTGCACGCTCCGCCCGTAAAAACATCTCCCCGATAAAGGCCGGTTTATTTTTACACATCCCAGATAGCTTTTCTGAGTGCCTGAGTAAGGGAACCAAATTAGAACCGGGCAGGACAGAGACAAGGGCATCTGCAGCAACACTGACCAATATGAGGCTGGAGCCAGCTGGGAATAGTTCCACTGTGCGTGTGTGTGTTTGTGTGTGTGCGCTTGTGCATACATGTGTGCGTGTGAGAGAGAGAGAGAGACAGAGAGAGAGAGACAGAGAGTGTGTGATGGCGTGTGGGAGAAAGACTGAGAATGTGTGAGTGTGAGAGAGAGGAGGAAGAAAGGTAGGAGCTGTAGAGTTCAGAGAGCACTTTCTACTCCAAGCCGTGTTCCACTTTCGACTGTGTGTCTAAAAGCGGCAGGGTTCACTCACTGACTCATCAGCTCATGTCGTTTTGTGGAACAGCTGTCATTTGTCATTTTCCGGGTGTTACCGAGTTCGCCATGGTAACCGCATGCGGCTGTGAGCGGCACAGCCAGCAGGGCCGATGCCACGGCCACACGCCCATGGGCCATCGCTCAAGGCTTCGGGCACCTTGGGCGGCACACCCCAGCTTTAAAAGCGGGCCACATTCGCACTGTTTCCAGGAAACACAAATACCACAGGCTGCGTTTAATGGGATTACAATGCTCAATTTACCTTTGGTGCATTCCCACAATCGATACCTGAGCGTGTTTCAGTGCCTTTTATCATCCGCATCAATACAACAGGACGCAAGCTTATAACAGCAGCAGAACAAACCAGGAGCGTGGATTAAGCTGAGCTGGAACAAGGATGGCCACAGCATGGCATTCTACGAGACTCAAAGGTGCAGCACGTATCTCTGCACACTGTTTTATTATTAGAGTCGTATTATACTTGTGATGTTACAGAATCTGTGTGTGCGCAGCTGGCAGTGTGCTTGTAAGCGGAAAGGTGATTACACAGCGTGGCCCCTGGGGAAGTGGCCCCTGGATGCTGGAGGGATGTGTGCGTGGCCCCTGATAGCAGAATCCCTGCAGAGGGAGAGCTTTTCCTTCCACAGCACCAGCTGGGAGAACAGCCTGATGCAACAACTGGAAATGGTTTCACACGGCGCACTGGGAGAGGGAGAGGGAGAGGGAGAGAGAGAGACAGAGAGAGAGAGAGAGGGGGGAGCGGGAGAGGGAGAGGGAGAGAGAGAGAAGGGGGAGCGGGAGAGGGGCTTTTTCCTGTGTGTGTGTGTGTGTGTGATACTGTGTGTGTGTGTGTGTGTGTGTGTGTGTGTGTGTGTGTGTGTGTGTGTGTGTGTGTGTGTGTGTGTGTGTGTGTGTGTGTGTGTGTGTGAGTGCTTGTGATACTGTGTGTGTGTGTGTGTGTGTGTGTGTGTGTGTGTGTGCGTTCGCATGCATGCGTGCGTGAGTGAGAGAGGGTGTACATGTGCACACGTGTAAAGCAGCGAGTGGTACTGTGGGAAAGGTCTGACTGATGCAGAGATGCAGAGCAAAGACATCCTGTGTGAGTCGACAGTAGCGAGCCCGAGCAAGGATACCAGCACTCTGCTGCACTCCTCTGGGTGGAGTGAGTGTGTGTGTGTGTGTGTGTGTGTGTGTGCTTGTGATACTGTGCATGTGTGTGTGTGTGTGTGTGTGTGTGAGTGCTTGTGATACTGTGTGTGCGTGTGTGTGTGTGTGTGTGTGTGCACAAGCCTGTGTGAGTGCTTGTGATACTGTGTGTGTGCACGCAAGCGTGTGTGAGTGCTTGTGATACTATGTGTGTGTCGCAAGTGTGTGATGTTGTGATCGTGTGTGGTTGGTCCAAGGTTTTGAGTGCTTGTGATACTATGTGTGTGTGCGAAGCGGGTGATGCTGATAACTGTGTGTGTGTGTGTGCGCAGCTGTGTGATGCTGTGTCTGGTGTGTGTGTGTTGTGTTGCCAGAGTGTAGTAGAATTCCTGTGCATGTTTGTAAAGGGGGCAGCTTGCTCGGTCCCGGGCGTTTTTGGGTGGGGGGTGGGGAAGAGATTCCAGTATTCCAGAGAGAAAATGCTGTGACCTGAGAGGTCAAACTGTGGCACTGCTATTCCACAAACAGAGAGAGAGCCAGAGGGACAGAGATCACAGCCATCAGCCCAGACCCATCTAAAGCCCGGCACGGCGCGCAGCAAATAACTGCCCCCCCAACCACGAGGGCAGAACTCAGGGGTTCCACCCATACCCCCAGGACAGGAGTTACCGAGGAAACGGCGCTGCTCCCGGCCCTGGGGGGGGCCGCCCCATGTCTCCCCCTCCATTAACGGAATGATCAGAGGAGCCGGGGAGCAGCGCGGGCCCTGCCCTAAACCAGAGGGCCCCGCCCCAGGCCGGAGGGCCCCGCCCTAAACCAGAGGGCCCCGCCCTAAACCAGAGGGCCCCGCCCCAGGCCGGAGGGCCCCGCCCTAAACCAGAGGGCCCCGCCCCAGGCCGGAGGGCCCCGCCCTAAACCAGAGGGCCCCGCCCTAGACCGGAGGGCCCCGCCCTAGACCGGAGGGCCCCGCCCCAGACCGGAGGGCCCCGCCCTAGACCGGAGGGCCCCGCCCCAGACCGGAGGGCCCCGCCCTAAACCGGAGGGCCCCGCCCTAAACCAGAGGGCCCCGCCCTAGACCGGAAGGCCCCGCCCTAGACCGGAGGGCCCAGCATTAGACCAGAGGGCCCCGCCCCAGGCCGGAGGGCCCCGCCCTAGAACGAGGGCCCCGCCCCAGACCGGTAGGGCCGCCTAGACGAGGCCCGCTTTAGACCAGAGGGCCCCGCCCCAGACCGGAGGGCCCCGCCCTAGACCGGAGGGCCCAGCATTAGACCGGAGGGCCCCGCCCTAGACCGGAGGGCCCCGCCCCAGACCGGAGGGCCCCGCCCTAGACCGGAGGGCCCCGCCCTAGACTGGAGGGCCCAGCATTAGACCGGAGGGCCCCGCCCCAGACCGGAGGGCCCCGCCCTAGACCGGAGGGCCCAGCATTAGACCGGAGGGCCCCGCCCTAGACCGGAGGGCCCCGCCCCAGACCGGAGGGCCCAGCATTAGACCGGAGGGCCCCGCCCTAGACCGGAGGGCCCCGCCCCAGACCGGAGGGCCCGGAGGCGGCGCCTCCTGTTCACGCGCTCCCTCATTGGCTGTTCAGTAAGCAGGCTTAATGCAGAGCAGCTGGACACCAGCGCGCTCCGTAAACACACAGGGTCACACGCACCCGTTTCAGGGGAAACAAGCCCGCTCTCCCCTCGCCTCGGCACAGGGCACGCTCACACCCCACGCGCTCTCTCGCCGCATCACACCCTCACGCACGCTCTCGCCTCCCCTCCCCTGCACACTCCGCCTCACGACACACCCTGCGCATCACCCGTCACCGCACGCATCACACCCTCACAAAACACCCTCCCGCATGCTCACGTTCTCCACATCGCTCTAGCACCATCGCCCTCCCAAACGCTCCCGCACACACACTGTGCCCGCCCCACAAACACCCAGGAGGCCATGAGCATTTAATTCTTTAAGCTGTTAAGATCACAAATATGTGATTAGAATGTTCTTAACGGAACATTCTAATGCTGATGTCACAATCACTCCTGGTCACTCAAAGCAAAGGAGCTCTAGAACACCGACTGAGAATTCTGAAGGAACATTCCAAACTCCTACTCTTCCAACGGACAATGATGAGCGAAGGAAGAGGGCCCATAAGGCACTAAGCCTGTGTACGCAGACTCGTGGGGCGACATAGCTCACAAGTAGACGATGTTGCGTCGGAAGGGTTGCGGTTAAACCGTCGGGGTGTGAGTTCTGAGCAAGACACCAACCCTAGCTTGGCGAATGAGAGGCATCATTGTAACCTTTGGATAAACCGCTATAATGCAGTCCACTTACCATACCAGGGAATCAGAGGCGCGGTACAGTCAGAAGAGGGTGTCGGAGCACCAGGAAGAACCCCCCCCCCCAACCGAACGCACAAATGGGCACAGGACGACGGCCATGCAGGCAGCCTTACCTTCGTCCATAAGATTTCCACTGAAGGCTTTCTTCTTCTCTGGAAACACAGGGCCCTCTGCAATGGAGAGAGAAACACGCGGGTGTCACAGCAGCCCACAGGGAAGGACAGACAGCACGTATGCGCCTACGGCACGGTCAATGAGCTAAGGCCAGTTCTCACAGGTAGGACCAGCACGCCTATACAAACACTCCCAGCTCCAGCCTCAAATCTTCATTTTTACAAAAGATGTCACTTAAAAATCGCGGGTGGACAACACTTTTCCAACTGCATGCCAGAGGACGTCGCTTTCATTCAGCACAACCAGGAAGGAAACCACAAACTGCCACCGTTTAAACTGACACGAGCTTATTTCGCCCCCTTGTGGTGCAACGAGGCACTGTCGCTCACTGCAGAGGGAGCTGCTAAAACCCAGTGAGCAGGCTGATCGAGTGCCAATGGCGTACAGCACTTCTACGGTCAACAAATTACTGTGGGGGGGGAGGAGGGGGGGGTCAAGCAGCACGTTCCGCTCCAAATGAGAAAGACACATGGGATTGCGGTTGTTGCAGGCTGCAAAAAAACTGCTCACGCACCCTGGCATGCGACAGGTCCCTGATCACTCACAGAATGTGTGCTGATATACACACCATACACACACACACACACACACACACACACACACTCAGAAACACGAACACACACGCAATCCAAAGTGCAGCTGGCTCCTGGCCTGACTTCACTGCAAACTCCTGGCACATAACCCCGGCCAGCAACTAGCCTACGTTTACGGCCAAGCGGCAGGACACATCCGCGCCAGAAGCACTGTAACATGCCAGAACAACAAATCTCCCTGAAACATTACTGAACAGTAAAGAGAGATAGAGTACATGAGAGAGTATGAGAGTACAAGCACCCATTACAAAACAACCTTCAAGTGCTTTCTATCCCGATAGACCCACATAAGAACTTCCAAGTCTGCCTAAGACAAGAAACTCACACACACACACACACACACACACACACACACACACACACACACACACACACACACACACACACACACACACACACACACACACACACACACACACACACACACACAGAACCTACAGATACTGCAGTGTCCCTGCCCACAGTACAGTCAGAAGGGAGTTTGACAGTCCCCCAAACCCCAACAAACCCAAGGCATTTTGGGTACTCCGCCCCCTTTAAACACACAAAAGGCGGGGGGTTACCACGAGGACAGAGAGCTTGGGCCGAGAAGACCCAAAGACACACGCCTCACACCCCTGGGAGGAAGGACAGGGTGGAGGGAGAAAAGGATGGGGAAAGAGAGAGAGAGAGAGATGGGGATGGGGGAAGAGGGGGAGAGGGGGATGGGGGGGAGAGAGGGAGAGAGAGAGAGATGGGGATGGGGAGGAGAGAGGGAGGGAGAGAGATGGGGATGGGGGGGAAAGAGAGAGAGAGAGAGATGGGAGGAGGGGGAGAGAGGGAGAGGGGGAGAGGAGAGGGGCGGGCGCAGCGCGTTACCTTTACTCTTGGCGGCGGTTCGAGCCGCGATGCAGGTGAAGGCCTGCAGCAGCCGCTTCCAGGAGCACGCGGGCGGCAGCCGAGCCCTCGCCGTCATGAGGGGAGGCCGCGCTCATCCTCGCGCTTCTCCATGGAAACCAACCGCGCCCCCCCCCTCCCCTCCCCCCGCCGGCTCCCCCCCACCCGGGGCCCACGGAGCCGGCCTCTGCCCCCCCCACGGAGAGAGGGCCCCCCCCAGGTGGGACAGAGCAGTGACACGCTAGCCCCGGTCTGTAGCAGCCAAAACCCTCGCGCGCAGAAAAAAAGGTGAACCCTCCGGTTCCACAGCCTCGGTATTCACTTAGTCACCGGCCCGTTCGCGGATCCAGAGCCCTCTTTAAAAAGTACAGACCGAGGAACAAAAAAACACCAAACTAACGGCGAGCGCGAAGGGGCGAAAGGAAGGGGGGGGGGGGGGGTTAGCGAGGGAGGAGCGCAGAACAGCTACCAAAACACAGTCCGCTGTAATCCAGGAATGTTCCACTCGGTCTCCGGTTCCCACAGCCTGGCAGGAGGCGGGGGAGGAGGTCCAGAGAAGAGGAGGGGAGGGGAGGGGGGGAGGCGAAGATCGCCGGAGCCCCCGCCTGGCCTCTCCCGCCTCGCGGAGAGCGCGGCCGACGTCCCTCCCGCCGAACAGCCCCACGGGTCCCGCGAGCGGAGCCCGGTCACGGTCACGGTCCGGTCCGGTCCGGCGACCGCACGGTTCAGGTCAGTGATAGGCTGGCTGTGCGGGGGGTGCCAGGTGTAGCGTACGGTCCCGTTCCCCTTCCCAACCGCTCCTCTGGCTCTCTCTCTCTCATTAGTGCTGCTCTCCTCGCCTGAGCTGCTGAGCAGAGTGGAGCTGGAGAGCGAGCAAACAAGCAAGCACCTCTCTCCCTCTCTCTCTCTCTCTCTCTCGCTCTCTCACTCTCGCCCCCTCCCTCTCTCTCTCTCTCTTTCCCCAGCGGGGCCCGGCCCGGCCCAGCTCAAGTTACTCGGCCGAAGGCTCCGCCCCCGGCAGGCCCGACTCCGCCCTCCTCCCTTCTTTCCCCCCCCCTCCTCTTCCCGGTGTCCAGACAAAGGAGGGGCAGGAGAGTCGTCCGGGCCTGCCCGGGGCCTCCAAAAAAAAAACAAAACAAAAAAAACACATGCCCCACGCCCATCTCCCTCCCCACAACACAACACAACGCGAGGGGTGTGCTTTTCCCCCCCGATAAAACCCGGAAAGGCTCATTCCTCACAGCCCTGAATACCCCAGCCAGAGGCGCGGGGCGCCGTGACAGCACCCGCAGCTCAGCACTCTGACAGCTGACCGCGGGAGAGAATGTTCTGCAGTAAGAAAAGGGAAATACTCGAGGCCCGAGGGTCTGGAAAAACACGTATTTCCTGCTTGACCGGGGGGAGGGTGGGGAGGGAGTCTTGTCGCTCGACCGGGAAGGTCGGCACGCGGCGGCAGCCGAGAGGTGGCGGGAGCCATTAATCCGCGGCATTAGGCCCGCATTATTCCACACCGCGCGCGGTCATAATCATCGCCATCAGCAAACCCGCCCTCCGGGCAGCCATTATCACAGCGTATATCCTTCAGTGACCTCACAAAGAGAGAGAGAGAGAGAGAGAGAGAGAGAGGGGCTGGAGACTTATGGCTTTTGAATTGGCCTGCAGTAGCGCTTGCACGCTCCGCTCGGAATCCTCCTACAATGCCCAATAAAAAGGCGCTGTAAAGGCCACTGGAAGCGCGGCTGTCAACAGCGTGAGCCCTGGGAGCGAACAGAAGGCCCCAAGCACCACCTGTGATTACTAAAAACACAGCCCCTCCCTGCGTGTTCTCTCAAATAACCCTCTCACCCCCACCGCAGACACGCACGCAAGCACAACACAAACACACACACTCATACACACACTCACACAAACACAACACACACACACACACTCATACAGACACACATGCACGTACACACACTCACGCAAACACAACACACACACACACACGCATACAGACACACACTCACACACACACTCATACAGACACACATGCACGTACACACACGCACACAAACACAACACACACACACACGCATACAGACAGACACACACACACTCATACAGACACACATGCACGTACACACACTCACGCAAGCACAACACACACACACACTCATACAGACACACATGCACTGTACCACTCAAACACACATCGCATACAGACACACAATCTTAAGACAGACACAAAACACCCTTACCATGTAGAGACTACTACACAGACACCGTTCAGTCTACACCAGTAGGAGCTGTGCGAACAATATAAATCATTGCTGATATGACACCCACTCAGCAGCAAGGCCTCGCAGCTTCCGTGCCAATGACAAAATTCACACCATCACACAGGAGCTGTGCGACCTCGCTGCTGATTGGCTGTCATATCAACACCCAACAGATATTATTGGTGACGCACTTATTCCAGGTGCATTAGCGGTCACTGATCCCTGGTCGGTGGAAAATCTCCACTTCCTGTTCACCCCTGGGCATATCAAAATAGTAATAAGACGGTCATTACATCACATCACTTATCGCGTAGGTGCCCTACCAAAGGTGATTAGCGAATACTACTCAGCAGCAGCCAGAAAGGATCCACCAATCATTGCCAGCGTTGTCCCATTGATAGTCACCAAGGAAATCTATGATTGGTGGACCTCCTGTATGTTTTGTCTATTGAAAAATTTACATCACAACTGTCTTATTCCAATATTATTATCCCTGTTCCCACCTCAGAAACAAGAGCCAATAATCAAGGACCAACTACTCAGCGGCTGGCTGGAATCTGGAGAGAAGGAACCAGCAGGCGTGGCTCTGCCCAGAGGTGCCATCAATCCAGCATCACTAGGGTCTGTGGAAATGAGGAGCCAGGGGGCATACATGGTACTTCAGCAGCCAATTAGAACACAGCTGTTAGCCCGCAGTGTTTGTGATGTCGCGTCACAGATAATTACCGCAAACAAATGGGCTGAAAGGCCTCAGCCTGACTAGCACAGGTTGGCCAAACCACCATTCAACAAAACAACCTCCACTGATCCAGTGAGCTGAAGGGCACCATTTTACCAATTTTTTATTTTTATCTTTTTTACTTTTACAGACATCAAATTTTATAATTTCGTCACCATCCTGTCGAGTGTGATGCTAGCAAATTAAACCGTGTCATCACACAGAAACGCACACCGGCACTGGTCAGGTGCGGGGGTGCAGAGGACAGGGAAAGGCTGGTCTTGTAACCCGAAGGTTGTAGGGTTCATTCTCATGAGGGGCACAGCTACTTGCTAGCAGAGGAAGGCACTTACGCCAAATGGCTCCGGCGAATGTGTCGGTAACAGTGACTAACGCGCTTCACTTTCCCGTCAGACGTTAGCCCCAGCCGTCATCCGCCCCGAGCGTTGCGCAATAGCTGGTGAATCACAGCGCCGGAGGGCAGTGGCCACGCGACACCTGCGCACAGAAGCCTGCCATGCAAAACCGCCCGTTTGCATTCAGGAGCAGCCCAGAGGCGCCGCTCGCGCCCGAAACCCGCGGCGACCGAGACGCGCGGCCTGGCGACGCGCCAACAGGATGCAAAAACGGGTTCCCGGCGGAACCTGCCCCCACCCACTCCAAACAGGACGGACACACACACGCGCACACGCGCACCCACACGCTAGCACGTGCGCCGGAGTACCGCTAACGCGAAGGTGAGGTCATCCCCGTCGTCCAATCGGAGACGGGCCTCGGGGGGGGGGGCGCGCCGCGGCTAGGCTTCCTTTTAAAGAGGAAGAGTTTGATCGGTCAGCGGCGATAGGGGGACTTCTAGAGTAGACGATGTCTGGCAGTCGAGGGTGCGTCAACCGCCCTGGTGTCGAAGTGTCCTAGCAGACACCTACCCTACCCTACGCTCTGGCGATGAGAGCATAGTAAGCGCTTGATAAAGCGCTATATAAGATATTACCATACTCTCCTGAGGTGCGAGCCTCGTGTATAACCCAAGTGCTGCCGTTTCCGGTTATGAGCGTGGGGCTGTCATCTGCGCCGCTACGCGCTCCCCGGGCCCTCGTGGTCGTCCCAGCAGGCCGAGGGGTCTGCCGCGAGTTCCCCGAGCAACGGCCGACTCCAGGCCCGTTCTGCCGCCTACTCTTAGACCAGCGGGAACCAACCCTGTTCCTGGAGATCTGCCGTCCTCTAGGTCTTCACTCCACCCCTAACAAAGCACAAACCTCACTCACAGCTAGAGATCTCGTTCAGCTGCTAATCAGTAGAATCAGGGTTGAAATGATAACCTGCAGGATGGCAGATCTCCAGGTAACAGGGTTGGTTACAGCAGGGTTGGTTAGACAGAGCCATCATTAATATCTCAAGACTGAGAGGGAGAAAAAAAAAGCCTAGCTGGGATATTGGCTCAACAACCTGACGAACGTGTTGTTTTCCACCTTTAATCCATATGAGGTCATCGGAAACAACCTCCGACACGCTGCTCTCCCCTCGGCCGACACACCTGGCTCGCTACTCAAAAGTTCGGGGAACCCCCTGCTCATTTTTGTTTTCGCCTTAGGAAGCATTAAGCTGTTTGGGCATGAAAAAGCAGGTGAGGAGAGCCAACCGTGTAATCAACTGCTTTAAACTGGCCAGCACTATTGCTTGGGAGGTGATTTGCTATGGGCCATATGACTGCGCCATGGGCCACCGTCACATGCTAGCGTGCTGGGAATTTCTATGGTGCTCTTAGCTGCTCGGTACTAACGTAAGCGAGAGTGAACGACTGAACCGTGCAATATTACATAATGTCCTTAGCTGTAATGCCACAATGTGCCTGGGATTAGCCAAGCGATTAAGAGCAGAATAAATCAACTACCCGCCCCCCCTGACAGCCCACTCCCAGAAGGCACTGTGACCCCCCCCCCCCCCCCACCCCCAAGCCCAACCCCTTTACAGGAGCTCTCATAAACACTGTAAGTAACCCAATGGAAGAAGTGCGCAGCTGACATTTTGGCTCTAGAGACGCTTTGCTGCAAATCTACTGCTGGACACAAAGGGCTAATAAACTAACAGGCAGGGGGCATGGCTGACAAGCAGGTGGGGTCCCGAAGGCCCGAGAGCCTGCTCTCCATTTGCACAACAACAGGGGTGTCAAAATCAACTCCTGGAGGACTGCTGAGTATGCTGGGGTCTACCCCCCCTCCCCTTTCCAGTCAATTACCCTGACCTAATTAGTCCAATTAGCTCATTAACGGTGTTCATTTACATTTCCCAAAATGCAATGCAGGGTAACATTGTTTTGGAGTCTTCAGTCTCCTTATTGAATAGACAGGGCTGGGACGAGCCAAAAGAATACCCTGCTGGATATTGGCCCTAGCAGGTGTTTTGTACCGATGTAGCTGATGTAGCCTATTCTGCCGTGCAGCGCTGTTTTGCAGCAGGTCAATTTCGGTACCTGTGACGTGTTAAGAACTGGATCAAACCGGTCCAGTAGCCTCAGCCTCCGATAGAAATAACCGAGCTGCCGGAACACTCTGGAGGACCACCTCACATGCATCAAGTAGGTCACAAGACAAGATACAACAGTCTCTAAAACTTCAACTTCGACAAGTTTCACACCTTGAAGCCAACAACTGGAGACCTGCTTTAAAATCAAACTCTACTGGGGGCGGAGGGGGACTTACATTTACAGAATGGAATATGAAGAGCATCTCTTGTTTGGTTCCCCGTTCAAAATTGACCTTGTTTCTGTAAGGCGGTTTACAGAAGTGTTCTCCTTATCAGACCTCCAAAAGAAAACAGACTTCACTGTGCTGACAGGAGGTCAGCAAGTGTGAATAAAGAGATAATGCTCAGTTGCAAAACATCCGATTGGATCAGTATTATGTCAAACTTAAGTTCTCCATAGTACAGTGTAATCATGTTTTGCATTGATGGAAAGCCGATGTCATGGAGAACAAGCTGGTGTCTTTGTTGGTGGGGTGCTGACTAAAGATCTTGATACCTATGGGTCAGCGCCCAGCCAGACACAAAGGTTAACCTGGCGTGATATGCTTACAGAGATAGTGAAAGCAGGATCATTGATACCGCTTTGTCCTGATTGCGTCTTTATACGATGACTTGGTGTTTCGCTTTGATCTCAGGGGAAGCATGCAATGATTTGGAGAGACTCGTTAACACTGTCTCCTGCGCAGATGCATTCATTTCACCACCCACATTTTGCACCATTGTATATCATCATAATTACTAAATACAATGAATGCAGGTTATTGTTCAGTGTAAGTGGGCATTCCAATTGGACTCTTACCACTGCACACCTAGCAGTTTTAAGGTCCTAACATACACACAGAACTCTGCACGCCACAGTCACCCACCTATACACTTGTGTCATAGCAGGATACACAATTGTATTCATGCAGGCTCCACGAGCCAAAGACATGTCAGCGTCTACCAAGTTAGATGGCCATCTGTATAGAGAAACACTACTGGCTAACTAACCGTTAGCACAGAGGAAAGGTTAAAGCACTATTTGAGAGTCAGATCAAGACGACGCTAAATGAATCCCGCTCCAGTAGCACCGACTCCACGCGTTCCTTCGCCACTCAGATACTTCCGCCGCTTGGTTTGCGGAGGGGTTTCTTACAGTTGGTGATACTGACATGACAAGTTCTGGTTTCTTGCTGTTGGTGACTGTTAGACGTGCCATTTGGTGCATGAGGAGTTTCCTACAGTTCTTCTTCTTTGGATTTAACAAGTCAAGGCCTTTACAAACACAGGGAGCGACGTGCTTCAGTACTGCGGTCTCTCCAGCTGTAAGGGCTCTTTTCTGAAAGGCCACTGGCTGTTCTCTGTATTGTGCTGCTTGCATTAACGTCTTTCCTTTCTCCTCTGTATCCAACATGAGGTGAAAAGACTGAAAGGAGAGAGGGATAATATGAGAGAGCAAATCTGACTGAAGAGACGAATGACTCTCGAATGCGCAGGACAGAATCGAGTGTTCCCTTCAGCAGGTAAAGAGCTTTCTACCTGTAGTGTTGTGCGTTGTGTTTAGAAGCCTGATGGCAATCCCCACAGAGCTGTGCAGGTCCACAGGGCACAAACAGGTGAGAAAGAGATGCAAGAGGTGCAAATAGGAAACACCTTAAGAGGTTAAGAGAGCCTACCCCAACCCCGCAAGCGCCGCCTAAACCACTTCCTTCCTGTCACGGGGATGCAGCGGTGAGGAAGGGGCGGGGGTGTGAGGCGGGGGCGGGGCGAGGCGAGGCAGCACACGTGCCGTCACATCCGAGAAAGCGCCGAGGTCTTTGTCACGGGGCCGAAGAGACGGATCACGAGTCGCCGGGACGCCGCTCCGAAAAACAAAGAGCGACCGTGTTCGGCCGCGGGTAGCGAAGGACCAAAACACGGGCGTGGCCAGAGCCGCTCCTCGTGGCTGAACTTGAACCGGGGGGGGGGGGTTTCCATGGCGATGGTCACCTGCCGGTCGAGAACTACGCAGGCGAGAACAGTGGACAGTTTTTTTTTCCTGTGTTTGTACCCGAGCGCAAAAAAGTGCTGACGGAGCAGATGAAGGCCGTTCTCCTCCTGCTATAAAACTCCCGTCAGAGACGCTGACCCTGCGCTTACCCCCCCCGTTTCCACGCTCCAACCCTCCTTACCCTCCCGCCCCCGCGGCCGGACACTGACAGGGGAGCTGGAGACCGCCATCCCCCTGGAATAAAAACCACAGGGAAACAGTCCAGGAATGCTTCGAAATGACCTGAGGGGAGGCGTGTCACAGGGCGCCATGGGGATGCCCACGTTGCCGTGGAGAAAGGAGGTTAAAGGTTGGGAGGTGAACGGGCACATGCAAGCACATACCCTGCTTTACGCAAGGGACAGATGGCCAGCTACCTCTAGGTTCAATACGATTATTATCCAAGATGTTGCCTGCTACCAAAAGGACAAGCGAGAGAAAAGGAGAGAAAGAAGAAAAAGAAAAGGTGAGAGAGAGTGAGGAAGAGAGAAAGAGAGGGAGGGAGGGAGGAACAAAGTGAGACTGAGGAGGGAGAAAGGTGTGAGCTGTTAAGAGTTCAGAGAGCACTTTATACTTCAAACTGCATTCCAGTTTCAGTCTAAAAGCGGCAGGGTTCACTCACTGACTCATCAGCTCATGTCGTTTTGTGGAACAGCTGTCATTTGTCATTTTCCGGGTGTTACCGAGTTCGCCATGGTAACCGCATGCAGCTGTGAGCGGCACAGCCAGCAGGGCCGATGCCACGGCCACACGGCCACGGGCCATCGCTCAAGGCTTCGGGCACCTTGGGCGGCACACCCCAGCATTAAAAGCGGGCCACATTCGCACTGTTTCCAGGAAACACAAATACCACAGGCTGCGTTTAATGGGATTACAATGCTCAATTTACCTTTGGTGCATTCCCACAATCGATACCTGAAGTGCATAAAGTCATGAACGTGTACAATGTCTTGCATCCACATCAATACATGGATCAAGCTCACAACATAGTACCCTATCGAACTTAAGGTGCAGCTGGTAACTTAGCACATTATGCATTTATTACTCTAGTTAATTGAAGCTGCTTATAATGTGGCCTCAATGGGCATGTTATGCAAATACATAGCTTCCCCGTTAGCTGTTTGCTTTCATAACAAACAAGCTGGTGGAGGACTACTGTTCATCTGAATGCAAGCAGTTCCTGGACAGCCCTTGGAAAAGTATCACTTACAGAGCCGGACTCACAGAGAGGACATGGGAGACCACAGGGAGACCGCTGGAAAACCGCTGGTCCAGCTCGGAGCCGCAAACACGAAAAGGACCCAATAGAAAAATCACACTTAGTTATATGAACTGGATTTTATTTTCGGCTAGTGGGCATTATGTCATATCCACAATAGCTGGGCGGGCTTTGGGTGTACAGACAGACTGCATTTAGAACAGGGCGATCCAGGGACTGAAACGAGAGCTTTCCCCACGCCAGGAAAATTAAATGCGCCAGCAGAATTTCAGTACTTTGACACATTACGTCATTATCGCGCCAAAGCTTATTGCACTCTAGATGAAAGGCCAGGTCTGTCGCCGACATTACATTCTTGGGTTAAACGAGGACATTGTGCTCATTTCATATGCTCCTCCCCAATGTCGATACAAACGACAGAAAGATCCAAGCTCAGCTAGCCTAGTCCACCGCCAACGTTGACGTGCTTGCCTAGAGTTCAACACTGTCGTCTTGGTGATGAGTACACACAGAAGCCTATCTTTTAAGTTAAGCATTTTCCCTTTGACAAGTAGCTAAAGTTACGCATACGTACCCCAATATGCCTTTTGTTTAACGGGGTAGGCCAAAATTAAGGGAACATGCAAACGAGCTCAATTTCCATATGAATCGCCGCCTGCTCAAACACTAGAGACAT
Organism: Anguilla rostrata; assembly: GCF_018555375.3. NCBI lineage: Eukaryota > Metazoa > Chordata > Actinopteri > Anguilliformes > Anguillidae > Anguilla > Anguilla rostrata. The sequence continues at coordinate 17,714,721 of NC_057937.1, forward strand.
CTGTCAACAAAAATCGACGTCGTGGGAGGACAACCTGGTCTTTTGTCCCCCTTTACTTCTGCTGCACGAAGAGTCAGCTATCAACACGGTGTAAATTAACAAACGGTTTACCAGCTATACAATATCGCTGCAGTGAACATAACGTTACTGTATTAACGTTAACAGTGATTCCTGACGATGAAGCACTGGTGTTTCTACCAGCTAGCTAACCACAATGTATCAAAAATGCCAACTCGTAGACAGTTAACCTGTCTAGCGCAACAAGCAAGCTAGCTTCCCATCTCCCCAGAGCACCACGCTGTGAAATCGGCCATCTAATTACACACCCAATCAAAAAGCTTATTATATTCTAGCATAGTTGACCATTTGTTTATTATGTTGACACAGCATTAAACACGTTGCTGCACATATCAGAAACAGCCAGTGCTACACGAGTAACACGCATAGCTAGCTGCCTCGTTACAGGGAATAACGTTACTAGCAAGCTAGCTAGACTAGAACCAAGCCGTTTCACCCCACAGTTTCCAGACACATAGCGCTAGGCCGCGGCGCTCCGGCACCGCCTCCCCTTGGGTCAGCTTTCACACGGACATTCGGCGCAGCCATGCACACACAAAAGCTGCACAAGTCAAACACTGCACCCAGAAAACCACAACACAGTTTAACCCTTGGCATTACACACCCACAGCTAGCCAATAGTTTGGGAAGCGGACAGTATGTTCTCACGTCAAACTGAGGTGCCATATGTAACATTATCGAGCTTGCTAACGTTGGCCATCACCAACATCTTCACTCACGGATCATTTTGAAGGTTATCTTATTTTAAAAACCCGCTGCATAAAGATATAGTTTAAAATATGTCATAAAGCAATGCATCAACTTGAATGATTCGCCATTTAAAAAACTGCCCGCTAGTCACCTCTTCTCTGGATTAGTCTCTCAGCGAAATGAATTAGTCGGTTTAGCTAGGCTAGCTACACGACAGGCAGCTTCGGCTAGCTTGCTACTTGTTCTCCGTGGAAACACAAAGCAAACCTCAGTTGGTATCGAATGTATTCCTACGAGAAATCCCTGCTCGGATACAACCGGGGGTCGGCCGCTTACCTCAGAAGAAATGTCCTCCTTAATCTTTTTAATTTGCGTGAAATAATCCGCCAGGGATACCACCCGTATTTTTATCCTTTACTCGTATCGGTGTTTCTGTTTCCACATTGACGCGGCTGTCGGTCTCGGTCCTGCGCACTGACTGTTGTTGAAATACTTTTCCACGGGAACTGCTCTCGCAGCTGACGGGTACGCGCGATTTCGCAGACATGAACGCGCTGCCGATCGTTTTTTACCACGCGACTCTGGAAAGCATCTGCTTTGCTATTTTTAAAATAAGTTGCGATTTTTTGTCTTATCAGCCTATTCGTATATACAATGAATTATGAATATCTGCAGGTGCATATATCTAAGACTAAGTAAAGATTATTTACAATGCAATAGATAATTTATACAATTTAAATGCAAACATGTATATCAGGAAAATTGATTCATGTTATGTCTCCATAAGAATAATATCTAGTTGTCTATATGTGCAACCGAATTACATATATCAGATCAGTGTATAGTGCAGAAATATGCAATGCACTTTAAGGCATCTATCTGAAATAGCTTATACCTTCTGTTTGGTGTTATCAGCTGTGTCTCCAAGTCCAAGAAGCATTGTTTCTGGATCAATGCTGCAGATTTTCTCTGCAGTGCTGGTTTTTTTCTTCTTTCTTTTACTTTCTTTTTATTTTGTTAAAACTGGTCTTCTGTTTTTAAATTGCTCAGGATTTGAAATGTAACGGACACCAGTCAAGCAGTTATCCTATTTTCTTTCCAGAAATGGATGATTCTTTTATGTAGGAAAGTGGACTGTGTCTACTGTTCAATCTCCAAAGACTAATGCATCAGCCTTTTGGAATAATGACATGAATGTCATGGCTGCAGTGATGCAGTCTGTCTCAATGGTTGTGTAAGGCCTTTGGGTAGTTTTTTCTCCTCTATGCAGCCAATAATTTGACATACAGTATAATTGAATTCCAGTGCGCCTACACCCACCTTTACCAATCTACCTCCATCTCACTACTTTAAAGTTACTGAATTATTAACCAACCCAGGACGTCAGGCACTGAAGCCCATCCAAACTTAGCAACAGTGATACCTTTAGCTGCAATGTGCTCTTTGTCTGAATAGATACAGTTACACAGACTCAGCAGCTAGCCTCTGTGTGGTAGCAAGTTACTTAAGAAGCAACTACACACGCACCCACACCCCACACATACTCGAACATACTTACATATGCGTACACATATATACACACTCAGACACACACACACACACACACACTCACAGACGTATATTTACACATGTATGGACACACTTGTGTGTCAAAATTCTGGACGTACACAAATACATTAATTTGCACATACATGCATTTCTCCATAAATAAATGCATGTCTGGCATAATTTGTGTGATGGTGTCAGGGTAGTGAGGATTAAGTAAAAAATGCAATTTCTGAATCTAGACATTTCAACAGCTAACACCCTCATTTCATGTTCAGCACTCTCAATACCGAACACAAGTGCATCAACAGTGAAAACTCCTCACTTATCCAACATGTAAAATGCATTTTTTAAATTTCATTTGTTAATTTATCGACCAGTTATCAATCAAATCACCAAATTAAAACTGCCTTAAAAAACAATTAATGTTACAGACATAGACAAGTTACAGTCACAAAAGAAATGAATGAAAGTAGGTGCTACAGCATGTCTCTCCCAAGTAACCCCAAGAATGTGCTTAGACCAAAATTCAAAAACCAACAGGCAGCAGAATATTCCAAAAAGACCAGGGATGAAATGTAGAACACTAGACCTAGCAACCTGGCAACCTACAACTAACTCTCCAAACTAAAAGAAAGGCACACCTTTAATCTAGTTGAAAGAGGAGGGGGCACCCCCTCTTCTCCTGGCCCGTGCATACTTAAGTAATAATCAAGGGGATTCAAGGAGTACTGATTTCTTCCCCTTTTTATATTATTATTATTATTATTATTATTATTATTATTGGTTAAGGTCAATCTGAAGTACACACCATCTTTACAAGGTTATAGGGAAATTAACCATCTCCTACAGAGCATTATGGTGACATTAAATATTACGAATTTTGAGATCTTTTTGAGAATGACAGCCTTGGCTATTATCGAAATGTTTGTGAGCTACTATGTGGAGAGACTAGATCAGGAAATAATCAAACCAAGTTACAAAGTCAGCAGTGACAGTCTTTATTCTGGTATGGTCTGACTCAGAATCTCCAAAATAGTGCCTGGGGATGCATTTACCAGTTTCAAGGTGTGGAATCTTAATAGTATGAGGCATGAGGCCAGCATGAGGTTTCCCTGGTCTCGCCTGATGACACACACACATTCATACATACACACGCACACCCATACTCACAACCACATTTGTACCTCTAATGGCTACCCCCACAGCCAGTTCCTGCCCTCTGTGTCTTATCTCTATATTATCTAGTGCACAGAACAGGCCAAATGGTGACGTAGGGTTCTGACAATAGGCACATAATGGCTGACTGGATACAGACCAACGTTCAGACTGTAGGTGACACACACAGCATTGTGAAGAACGATGTCAGTCACTCACATTTCTCTTGCCTGGTGGGCTCTCTCTCTCTCTCTCTCTCTCTCTCTCTCTCTTTCTCTCTCTCTCTCTCTCTCTCTCTCCCTCATGGCCATAGATACATTTTATATCCTATTATTTTTCTGTACATTATCTGGATCAGTTATCCAATAAATTCTTCAAGGACACCTTCATTCTGTGGCCGCTTGAAATGATCCGCATCCAAATCTGCAGTTATATTTAGGTTTGGCCTAAAGGTTTCAGACCTAGAAAATTTAATCAATCATGAATTACTTTTCCAAAAGCCTTCATGAAAAATACCACAGTTCGTTTTGTCATACATAAAGAACTAACTTCTTTTGGTTCTATTGGTATAATTCTCCACTACAGTCTAATTTGTACCTGTCTACACCACTGCCTCCACCTCATCATATTTGATTCCATTGATTTGTTCAACATCTGATCGGAACCCCCGTTTGCACCCACTGGTTCAGTTGGATGTTTATATACAGTATGCAAACATGGCAACCCCGTGCTGTGATGGAAAACCCTCAGACAGACCCTGCCTATCACAGAGATCACCTGACCAGGTGCAGAGTGAGGCTGACACCTATCCCTGGCAGACTCCACCCCCTCTCGTCCTTCCAGAACACTGCAAACTGAGTGCGCTGGGGTGTAACTCTCTCCCACCCTGGCCAGACACACGAACACAAGGCCTCTTATCATCTCTTATTCCCAGGTTCCCTCTCCCTGACTCACTGCTCCTGTCTGGTGTAGATGATGTCATTCAGACGCGAGGGGAACCCCTCTGCCAGACAGTCCCTGAATCACCTTCCAAACTCCAGACTAGACGAGGTATTATTACTGCCCAGGGCAGGGAGTAGGTGAGATCAGTGCGCTCACCTGGGCGGGAGGATCACAGGGCAAGGCTCCTCCCTCTCTGCATCTGGAGTACTCTCCTTTTCCCAAGGCTGTTTTCAGTGTTCCCTAGGAAACTATATTCATTTTGCCAACTTGGCTCCGTAGAAAGTAATATCATTTGGCTGGCAGTGTAATATAACGTTTAGGGAATAGACTTGCCACCCAGAGATTTCAGGTTCAATTCACAGGTGGGGCACTTGTGCCCTTGAGCAAGCAACTTCAGTAAATGCACACATAATGTACACATTATGAATTGCATGTAAAATGTTGCGCAAGTTGTTCTGGATGAGAGCGTCTGCTACATGCCTACAACTGTAAATGATATTCGGTAAGCAGAGCGAGCTGCTCCTGCGTGAGCCATCAGGGAATTTGACCACACCCTGAGGGAACAGTTATACCACCACCGAATGGAGAGAGAGAAAAAAGAGAGGGGGTGAGAAATCAAACACCTGTTCGGTCAGCACTGCAGTGTCCTTTCCTGTTTGGGAGGATTCATGCCCTGCACCATGTTTTCCTTGCTTGTGACCTTCCAATTGTCAAGTGGCACTTTTGTGTGTAGCTGGCAGGCGCCATTTTGTGCCAAAACCGCTCAGTTGCATTTTTCACTGAACATTCACATCTATGCCTGATGTCAAATGGCAACTGTTCATCACTGTGTCCACATTTATCTGTGCGCCGTCGGTAAGCACACTGGAAAAAAGCCAATGAACAGCCAGTGAAATGATAATGTCATGGGTAATTCATTTGTATATACTTTTCACAAGATTGAAAAAAGATTAGTTATTTCTTGTTTGTTTTTTTATTTAAAAAAAGCTTTAAATAGCTGTACCTGCTTGATTTAATTTTTATAAATAAAATGATTGAATTTTCGTGGGATTGTTTGGTCTTTATTTTGGGAGAATGTTTACAGAATTCTCAGAATATACTGCAAGGCTTTATTCCGGAAGAATACAGAGTGCCTGTTTTGCGTGTTAAAGAGTTGTCTGTATTCTCAAGACTCTGGAAAACATCGTTCATTACAGTTGGTCAACATTACAAAGCAGGGGAGATAGTGTGGCTCATTCTGTTGGACAGCTGATTTTCAACCCATATATGAATCCTGGGGGTTTGAGTCCTCACTGAGCCTCTGTACACTCTCTGTACTGTGGCCCCTTCATTATCAGTAGCTGTCATTGGCTTCTCCCGGGCTATGCCATAGATTCCATTTGGAGAAGAAAAACTAGTGAACTAAAAAAAAGCAAAAAACAAAAAACTAAACAAAAACCTCTTGATGGGCGTAACCTGTCTACCAGAATGGACAGTTACCTTTTCCCAATATCACTGGCAAACAGCCTGTGTGTTTGTGAGCTTCTTATTGCAGAGCTCTCAGTGAGAAAGCAGCCATCATCAGACTTCTTCATCTTCATTACTGCGACTTCTTCAACACTTTGCTCAGTTATGTCGCCCTGAGCCATTCATTAATAGCTACAGAAGCTTTATCTTGATTTTTTTTTTTAGTTGTACTTGGTTGCACGCACAAGCAGAGGTCTGTGATATCTGTATATGTTTTTCAATTACATGGATTTAAACCATGGAAAATACAAAGCCACGTTTCCCTCCACCCAGGGCCATTTATCCCTCTAGACCAAGACTGAAAATGTTCAAAGTGGTAAGATTATCCAGCCGCAAGCAAGCTACCAAATCGCGAAGGCAGATTAAAACACTGCAAAATGCTGTGCAGTGTAACAAAGAGAAATGCTCTTTATAAAAATTTTGCAACATAGCTGTCGGAGGAGAGCTCTGTGGTCTGCAGAACGCTTTTAAATATTTCACTGCATGAAGTGTGAAGTCAAAAAAGAGTCTAATTAATGTTGTCTACTGGTGTGACTGATGTCATGCACAGAGGCATTATGACTTTTTGACACAGTCTGAGTATATACACTGCTGCAGGTTTTGTGTGTGTGTATATGTGTGGTCTGGGCCGTGCTACAGGCCCTACAAGTGTGATGCTGACCGACACCAGTGTCCACGCGCCCATTTGCCTCTCTGTGAGTAGAGTCTCTCAGTCTAATTTCTTCTGCTGTCAGGAAAACATCAGTTTCTTTCGCAATCTGAAATAGACATTTGATTCCATTCAGACCAATCCACCAGAAGACCAGCGAACAGAATGAGGCCAGCTTAAAAGGGTGTGTGCGTATATTTCCACAGAAATAAGGAAAAACACATTCATACATATTCACCAAGTAATAAAGCCAAGGGGCGTAAATTACATTTTTAAAGCAGCACTATTTTACTGCGTTAAACTGCGGAGGCGTTGGATTTCCCCAACGAGGAAAGGAACTGCATCTCACGCAGGAGGAGAGGGGGAACGAGGGTGAGCTGACGAGGGACCGGTTATGCAAGCACATTGTACAAGCACCCTGGGGTGGGGGGGGGGGGGGCAGTGGGTAAACAACCGAGAGTGGGGGGAGAGAGCAGCTCCCAAGAATGTTGAGCTGTTCTGGAATGTTGATGATCCTAAGACATTCTGCCCTGGACATGACTTATGCTTTTTTTTCCCCCCTGCTTTTTATAGTCTTGTAGAAATGGGGGGAGGGGGAGAGAAAGAGAGGCCAGAGGGGGAGGAGAGAGAGAAAGGGAGAGAGCGGGTGGGGGAGGGGGCGGCGAGCGGACCGACGGCCCCGTTGGGTCTCCACTCCACCCCGGGCTCGCTCTCCACCCGGCAGCGGAGAGAATGCGTGCAGGGAGAACTCTCTCTGACTAATTAGAGCCTATCACAGACCGCGAGCGCACGCCCCGCCCCCTCCTCCCTCAAGCCGACCGAAATGTAAACACGCTAATTCTCACTCGGCGCAGGCACCGGGAAAGCGGCGAAAACACACGCAGATGAGCCAGGCGGCCAAGGGAGCAGCTTCTGGAAAGGAGACCGGCAGAATCCCCCGCTCCCCTTTGCCTTGCACTCTCTGAACTCCACAAACCATGTCTGCGCACACGCTGCCAGTGACACTGAACGGGACTGCAGCCAGTGAGCAAAGCAGGGGTTTCCAAACTGTGAGTCGTGACTATATGTAGGGCTGCCTGAAAACTTTGGGGAAATAAAAGTAAAAAAAAAAGATTTTGTAATTTTTTTGTCTCTTCAAAGTATGTGAATATAGACCACCACATATTGAACATCGCCACAACCCAACTGTAATAAAGCAATGTGGCATGAGAGGTCACGGCTAAACAGTGTTGTCTGGCATGAGGCGCGTGAGTGGAGTGTTGGGGGTCATGATGAATTTGTGAGCATTCATTTGAGGTTGCATCAGAAAAAGGTTTGGGAGCCCCTAGAGTAGAGGTGTATGAAGCGAATGAGGGACTCTAAGTGAATAAGGTTAACAGTGAGTAGGGGAGCGAATGGTTGAAGGGACAATGTGTGAGGACCAAATGTATTGTGGGAGCTAATGATTGTAAACATTAAATAATGAGGATTCAAAATTCTAAATAAATTCATGTTACTCAGCCAATACAGAATTTTATTCAGAATTTTTTTTCACCTCATCATACACTACAAAGGTATGCAGACATCTGACATTCAACATCACATCCACAATTATGGTTATTAAAATGGAGTTGGACCACCCTTAGCTGGTATAACAACCTCCACTCTTCTGGGAAGGCTTTACACAAAATGTTGGAGCACTGCTGCGGGGATTTGCTTCCATTTGGCCAGAAGAGCATTAGTGAGGTCGGGCACTGACTGGGTGATTAGGCCAGGATTGCAGTTGGCTTTCCAATTGATTCGAAAGGTATTGGATGGGGTTTAGGTCAGGGCTCAGTGCAGGCCAGTCACGTTCTTCCGAACCGTTTTCAACAAAACCATTTCTATACGGACCTTGCTGTGCGCCCAAGGGCATTGTCATGCTGAAACAGGAAAGGGCCGTGCCCAAACTGTTGGGGAAGCACAGAATTGTCTAGAATGTGATTGTATGTTGTAGCATTAAGAGTTGCCTTCACTGGAACTAAGGGGCATAGACCAAATGATGAAAAACAGCCCCAAACCAAGGGGTGTCCAGATACTTTTGGTCATACAGTGTACTTCTGTCAATAAGAATAAAAAACAAAAATAAATGAGCTATATTGTTCTTGCAGACAATATTCATTTCATAGTTACTTCTTGATTTTGATTCAGCATGTGAATGAACAAGTGTAGGAGCATTACCCCCACTCACCATTTCCCAAGAAACAGACGCTTTCCCAGAGGAAAGAACAGGATCTTTTCCCACTGTTACATTTCTGAATCTTTTATGAACAGTTTGCTGTGAGACTTAGAAAAGACGTAGGCGCGGAAACAATAGCATTTAGCATATGGCTGTACATCTGCAGAGATTCAGTTGACTGAAGTGAGCTTAGTGAACAAGCCATTTAGATGAAAACAATGAGATCTAGTGATGGTCACTATGAATGTTCAGTCATTCTAAGTACAAATCAGAGTTTTTTCCCCACAAAATATGAAAGGCTCAGCTGCCTAGCTAAAGTTCCCCCTGCTTGATTGCAGTTGAATACAACAACGAGGTGCCAACCTGAACAGAGTCATTCTAATAGTGAAACTCCTTGGCGATTGCTCCAGTCCGATTAAGTCTTATTTTTCCCCCAACCACAGATGGTGCTAATGAAACTGGTCCTGTGTCACTTTCTACTGTTTGGAAAACTGAAGCTGCAGTAATATGGAACTTATATTCCACAATACGCACATACGAAAATTCACTTTAATCAGTTATTGTATTTGGTGCCATTGTTGTCCAATTTTACGCTGTCAAAGTGTCATGTGACTGCCCCGTAACTTGCTGTAATATTGGCAGCTGTTTCAAGTGCACACCCATGAACTTTCACATACTGCTGGATGATGTGTTAGAAAGTGTCAAAAAGGTCACCTTTTACACAAACCCATAACTCTGTTACATAACCAGGTGCCACTGAGTTTCTAAAGCAGCCAATCAACACCTGACATGCATCAAGTCACCTGTGACTGGTGACTGGGCTTACCCCTGACCAGTGAAGAGAAGAACACAGTTCCCACAACTATCAGGGAGGGGTGGAGATTCACTTGGGAGGTTTTGGCAGGCCCAAACCATAACAAGACCTCATTGGCAGGAGGGGGATAATGTTCAATTAGAAGGCAGCTTCTTTAGACTCAGTCATTTAACAGATACTCTTACACAGAGTGACATAACACACATTCATTTGATTAAACTATGCATCTGTACAGCAGGATCAGCAAGTACTTTGCTCAAGGGCAAGACAGCAGGGACTTGCATGAGTATCAAACCTACATCCTCTGAAATACAAGGTTAGTTCCCTGTCCCTTATACTACACCGACACATGGGTAGAAATACATTCATTATCCACCACCACTTATCTGTGAGGGTAGTGAATGAGCCATTTAGATGAAAAAAAAGGAATCTAGAGATGGTCACTATGAATGATCAGTCATTCTAAATACAATTCAGTTCTTTTTCCGCAAGATGTCAAGTCTCAGCTGCTCAGCTAAAGTTCCCCCTGCTTGAGAGTATTTCTGATGGTGAAACTCCTTGGCAATCACACCAGTCCAATTCAGTCTTCTGTTACCACTTATCACAGATGGCGCAAGTGAAACTGGTCCAGCGTCACTTCCTACTGCGGTTCGGAAAACCGAAGCTGCAGCAACATGGAACTTTTATTCTACAATACGGACATACGAAAATTCACTTTAATCAGTTCTTGTATTTTGCGTTATTGAGTGTACAAATTCATTTGTAGACTCCATCCATCCATCCATATTTCCTGGTCAGGGTTGCAGGGGTGCTGGAACCTATCCCAGCATGCAGCGGGTAAAAGGCAGGAATACACCCTGGACAGGTTGCAAGTCCATTATTGGGCCCACAAACCATTTACTTACACATTCATACCTACTGGCAAATTAGTCTCCAATTAGCCTACTGCATGTCTGTGGACTTTGGGAGGAAAGTAGAGTCTCTAGAAAGGCCCTTGATCTGGATTCAACTCAATACCTTCATGATGTGAGGCAACAATGCTACTCACTGCACTGTATACTGAACTTTAATAAACTCACAAAATTATTTAGTTTAAATGTGTTTTGTACATTATGATTACCATTATGCTAATTTAATAGCTATTTAACAAAAGAATCTTTATTCAAGGTTCCATACATCTTTTTTACAGTAACGTTTTATTCATATTTTCTGCATGTAACTATTGCTTTAATACATACCTATGTATGAACAATAGATGTTCATGTTCTCAAAGAAAAGATTACCAAAACACTGAGGCAAAAAGGATATTTTTAGTTGAGAATGCGGTTAGGTTAGTTGAGAATAGTTTTCTTTAGTTCAGAACACACAGTTCAGTTCTGAAGTTATTAGCTCACCTTTCTTGGCTCAAAGTCATCCACTGTTCCGCTGTGGAAGTGTCATGTGAACGCCTGTAACTTGGTGTAATATCGGCAGCTTTTTCAAGAGCACACCCACGAACCTTCACGTGCTACTGGGTGATGTGTCAAAAAGGTCACCTTTAACACAAACCCATGACTTTGTTACATAACAAGGTGCCACTGAGTTCTAAGGCAACTCATCAACATTTGATACGCCTTAAGTTACCTGTGACTGGGGCTACCTTTGACCAGTGGAGATTCACTTTGGTGTTGTCAGGCACTACCCATAACAAGACCTCACTGGCAGGAGGGTGCTAATGTCCAATTAGAAGACAATTTCAATATTTACTCTGGTATTAAACAGATCCTCCTACACAGAGTAACATACCGCACTTTCATTTTATGTATACTATCTATACAGCAGCATCTGGTCAAGCACTTTGCTCAAGGGTATAACAGCAGTGACTTATATGGGAATGAAATTCCCAACCTCTGACATATAAGGTTTGTTCCCTGATCATTATACTACACCAACACATTGGGAGAAATCCATTAATTATCCACCAGACTTCTCTGAGTTTCTGCTGTTGACACAGGGTGTTGCGGTTGTGACCATAATAAATTAACTGTCTCTGGCTTTTAGGAACTGTACAATTTACTATTAAGTAATTTAGCAAATTATTTTTGAAAAGTATATTTCACGTGGCAAACAAATGCCACAAGAGCTAGGGATAAGTTACAATCATACCTTCAAGCTGCATGCCTCCAACCTACAGGTGGAGAGAAGGGTTATGCTTCCATTTAATAAACAGAAACACTGAGGTGAAGAGATGAGGTTTTAGATGTTTGTGCAAGACAGCCAGAGAATCTTCCTTTGGTCCTTCTACTGCTGGGGGATGAGGGCAGAGAAGAGCTGGGAGCATGAGGAGCAGCAGCTATATGCTTGAAGAGACGGGACATTGAGGTGTCAACACGACGCAGAATAAAGAGGCCTGATTGGAGCGTATGGTGTAATTATTACTGTAGGGCAGGAAGGGCCAGTACCCTTTGAAGTTCGGTATGCCAGGGCAAGAGATTTAAACTGAAAGCCATGGGAAGCCAGTGAAGGGTGTTCAAAGTTGGCGTGATGTGTCTGAATTTAGGTCGGTTAAAGACCAGGCAGGCAGCAGCATTCTGGGCTGCCAGCAGCCGCCCCATGACATGAGGTGACAGGTGGGCGAGTACAGGTGTCCTTCCAGACAGAGCTGGTAGTCCGTATTCATCCATAATCTGCATAGAGAAAACCAATTTTCCTGCGATGTTTCGAGAGGTCAGAAATCCACCTCATGCTGTGTTTACTACAATTTGTGGTTCGGAGCCGGGCAAATCCAGTGGCTCTCCTATTGGCTGTTCCCATGCCGACTGACAGCCTCGTCTCTCAGGGGTCACCCATGCGCTCAGCTCAGCCATGTACTCCATCTTATGTTCTTTTAAGGCAAACTCCGCCACCCACTCTGTCACTTATGATGAATTAAATACGCAGCAGCTCAATTAAAAACTGAAAGCCTCTCGGCCTTTATCAGGCTTTGCCTCCTGGGAGCGAACACTCCTTTACGTCACCTCACCAACTTGTTCTCTTTTGGACTTCCCTGCTTTAATTACCTTCGCCATTTAATTTTCATTGTTAAAATTAGTGTAATAAGGTTTTGTCATTTTTTTCATGACCAGTGCAAACCCCTCCCACCCCCCCACCAAAAAAAGAGCACACCAAATAATAATAAATAAAGAAAACATGTCCTTTAATGACTTCACCGCCTTTGGGAAAGCTCAAGGAAGTTTCTCCTGCTAAATAAAACAAAGTCCTGGGGTCTGTGGAACCAACTGGAATAATATCGCCCCCCCCCCCGCTTTCGTCTTAAATATAAAAAAATAAACATAACAGCAACCAACCAGGAGGGAAAAAAAGCATGGCAGTCCTTTTCCATTGCACCCACAGGACACAGCAGAAAGCGACTCGGAAACACAGGCGGTCCGACCCCTCGTCACGGCTTCCTGGGCCAGACGGCGGCGACATGGCAATGCCTGGAGAACGCTCACGAATGCGATAACACAATGGAACCCGCGCACCTCCCGACCCCTGATGCGATGGATCAGCCACAACAGCACTGCACATGACAACAATGCGCGTGTCTTTATGTCTGTACAAGGCATTTCTCCTTGCGAAGGAGAAAGGGAATTTACAAAACATTGTTAGGCTGTCTCGAAGCTTACTGGGACCTCTTTATATGGTAAACAGCGGCCTCTGGTGGTCTTCTGGTAGAACTGACAATGAACTACCGTTTGTAAGTGTGTTACCTTTGTGCTCATCTGTATTAGGAACTGTACATTGTGTCGGAGGAGCGAGCGAGCGGCTTTTTAAATAGATATTTGCTCCCATATTCTCCCTCCTTTACCTGTCCCTGTTGCTGCGTGTTCTGATTATGCGGGGCCAAGAGGAACATGGAACTGTAACACGGCTAAGTCGTTAGAGGTGTGTCAGTCTGTGCTTAAATATCGGTGGACTTAGTTAAGGTAAGGAAGCGCAGTTCTTTCGCGAAACGTACGGCGAGGGAGCGCGTGTGCTCACAATGTCCTGCTACCAAAAACTTTTGAGTGTTGCATTGTGGGAAAGGGGATCATTGCAATGGACACTGAAGTTCCCGTGTGTAAACAGTAAACAGACAGAGAGAGGGAACGCGGTCCAGTTCTCTGCGGGGAAAAAGGTGTCTGTAAAAACATGTTTTTATGGTAAGTGCTCCCCCTTTTCCTTCCCTCCTTCAGTCTTTTCTCTCTTTCGAACGAGTCCTGCGTTTCAGGTTGCCGTGGTAGTGAGGATACCTCTCTCTGTGCAGCAAAAGGATTTAACGTCTTATGTACAAAAAGGAAATCAAGTCTTAGTGATTCTGTTCATAACAGCTCCAAAACAGAAAGGCTCCCTTTCCCAAATGAGTCTCTGTGCAGGGAAAACTACAGCGAAGCACAAAATCTCTCCCGCTTTCAAAGTCACCTGAATCTGCAGAAATAAATTATGAGGAAACATTTATATTTCATATATACACGTGTGATCGGCCACTCCCGCCAAACCCGCCCTCCCTCCCCGCCCAAAAATTCCACTCGAAAAATCACTTTGATTGACATTACCCAGCATTCCATTGGATCATCAGACAGGAACAGGCAGCGGAAAGTGAGTGTGCTGGAGGAAGGTGGAAATGGGGGGGGATAGATTCACTAGAACCTTCGATTAAGTGGACTGCAGCGTGAAGCTGACTCCATATTGTCCCCATAGTGTGGTGGATCATCCAGTCCCGTTTAATGATTACACTAAAAGAGCTCAGTGCTGAACCCTGTTCTCAGAGGCCACGCCCCCCCCAGGGCCTTACGCTACTATTTTTCCCAAGGGGAAAAAAATGTGTGCCCCTAAGCTGAAAAACACAGGAGCACAGCAAAGCATCCCAATTAGTAGGTGTGCTCCTAAATGATTTTATTCCGGTTAGCACAACACCCATTCCCGGGAGCAAAAGCTCTTAAAATGGGAGCGCTGCAGAGTCCCGCCCCCCTCCCTCCTCCTCAGACGGACAGACTGACGGACAGCTGGACGGACGAACGGGGGCTCAGCCCAGCAGCAGGCCCGACAGGGCGTTGAGGTCGCGCATGTAGGGGTTCTCGCTCAGGATGCGGTCGATGCGGGGCCTCTGGTCGGGGAAGATGACGTACAGCTGCCTCTTCAGGTCCGCCGTCTCGCCGGGGGAGCGCTGGGGCGGCGGGGAGGGGGACGGGCGGGGCGGGGCCCAGCCGGGCGGCCCCGTGTGGGGCCAGCGGGACGGGGGCCGGGTCTGGGGGGCCAGGGAGGGCCGCGGGGCCGACTGGAGGGCCTGGACGTAGACGGGCGGGGTGACCCGGAGCTCTGGCCGGGAGGGCGCGGTGACCGGGCTGTGTCTGTGGGGAGGGAGACCGCACAGAGTTAGAGTGAGCTCTGAGAGTGAGCCACAGGGCCTCCCTGTGAAGCCTTCACAGGCTACACTCCTGCACACCAACGCTCACCAACGCGCAGAAACAAAACCCTCTTTCAAATCGTTTTCATTATGCTTAGTAACTGAAAACAAGTGTATGAATATGCATTTGATCCTGGGAGAAAGAGAGATAGAGAGAAACAGACACACACACATGCGCGCACGCACACACATACACTCACTCGCACGCACAGACACACACACACACACGTGCACGCACATGCACGAGCACACACACACACACACACTCACTCGCATGCACAGACACAGACACACACACACACACACACACACACACTCAAACTCACACACACACACCTGAAGTCCTTGCGTAAGAAGTCCTCCAGCTGGGGGCCATGCTTGCCGAGGGGGTCATCTGGGATCAGGAAGTGGTCTTCCACAAAGGTGAACTGCAGCAGCCTGCAACAACACAGCACTGACCCTGAGTCTGTGTGCAGCAACACAGCACTGACCCTGAGCCTGTGTGTGCAGTAACACAGCACTGACCCTGAGTCTGTGTGTGCAGCAACACAGCACTGACCCTGAGTCGTGTGTGCAACAACACAGCACTGACCCTGAGTCTGTGTGTATTAAACAGCACTGACCCTGAGCCTGTGTATATTAAACAGCACTGACCCTGAGTCTGTGTATATTAAACAGCACTGACCCTGAGTCTGTGTATATTAAACAGCACTGACCCTGAGTCTGTGTGCATTAAACAGCACTGACCCTGAGCCTGTGTATATTAAACAGCACTGACCCTGAGTCTGTGTGTATTAAACAGCACTGACCCTGAGTCTGTGTGTGCAGTAACACAGCACTGACCCTGAGTCTGTGTATATTAAACAGCACTGACCCTGAGTCTGTGTGCATTAAACAGCACTGACTTGCGGTTACGCCCCTAACCTCTCTTTGATGATTTGTTTCCATGCCTCCGATGTGTCCACAAAATCCCGCAGGTTGTCATTGGTGACG
>NC_057937.1:17735699-17783199 GCF_018555375.3 Anguilla rostrata
GAGATCATACGACTGATTAACCTAGAGAGCAGTATGAGAGCATGACACCTCACAGACACAAATGAACATGTGCATACAATCTCTCTCTGTCACACACACGCATTTCTGTGTGTGTGTCTCTATCTGTCACACACACACACACACACACACACATTTCTCTCTCTGTGTGTCTGTCTCTCTCTCTCTCTCACACACACACACACACACACACACACACACACACACACACATTTCTCTCTCCGCGTATCTCCCTCTCTCTCTCTCCCTCTCTCTCACACACACACACACACACACACACACACACACACGCATTTCTCTCTGTGTGTCTATCTGTCACACACACACACACACACACACACACACACATTTCTCTCTCTGTGTCTCTATCTCTTTCTCTCCCTCTCTTATACACACACACACACACACACATCTGTGTCTCTCTCTCACACACACAGGCGTATCTCTCTCTCTCTCAGCTGTACGCATGAGTGAGTACGTGAGGCCCCTGATCAGAACAAGGCGATTTCCTGGAAAAAGACAGAAAGAAAGAAAGAAAGAAAGAACGAGAGGTCAAAAGAACAGACAGAGCCTGAATGAAATAGAGGCCGACGCGCTGGGAAATCAGACCAGAGGAAACTGATAATCAGAGAGAGACTGAGCGTGAGTCAGGGGCCGGTCCACGCCTCCCACAGATAAGACTGCAGCCCCACCCACTCACCACACCTGCCCTCTGGGTTGGCCCTCGCACGCCCTCAGGAGCTCACTCCCATACGGTGCTGACGAATAGGGTTACGGGAAGCGCTGCATGTGTGTTTGTGTTTTATTTTTACACTTAAGAGTTCCGGGCTGACTGAGGTCACAAGCACACCTCTCTCAGCCAAACACTTCCTGCACACACACTCACTCCGTGTCACACACACACACACACACACACACACACTCTGTCACACACACAAAATACTCAAACTCCCTCATTCTCAATTATACTGTACATCTCCTCACACACACACACACACACACACACTCAGTCACACACACACAAAATACTCAAACTCCCTCATTCTCAATTATACTGTACATCTCCTCACACACACACACACACACACACACACACACACACAAAGGACCGTTGCCCGAGGCAGATAAAAAATAAGCTTTCAGGCAAGTTAGCTTTACTCTTGTGGTTGCGACTTGAGTTAAAAAAAAAAAAAAAAAAAAAAAAAAAAGTTCAGTTGTCAATCTATGGCCCATCTCTCTTCGATTGAAATATGGTCACAAGATGCCACTTTGTGATCACACCTCCGTGCCGCAGCCGAACGCAGGCAGGGCTGTGGGCCTCTCTGCGCAGTCAGCGCAGCTACAATGCTGCGTCAGCGAGACGCAGAGCTCGGAGCGCGGTGCCGCCTGCGTTTTCGCGTTATGACGGTCGGTCCCGCCCGTCCTGGCTGTCGAGATCACGGTCTTAAATTTCTGAAACCTGACGCAGGCCGGGCGGCTAAAGCTCCCACCGCCGCACGCGCCACCTCTACACCCAAACAAGTTGCCAAGCTGCTGGACGCAAACGGAAAGTTGCTGAGTGAATTTCCTTGGTGGGAGTGACGATTCCGTCCAGCTAAACGATTCAGTGCCAAGTGATTCTATTCGAGGGGAATAACTCACTTTTGGGGCGACGCAGCTCAGGAGGTAAGAGCGGTCGTCTGGCAGGCGGAAGGTTGCCGGTTCGATCCCCACTCTGGGCATGTCGAAGTGTCCCTGAGCAAGACACCTAACCCCTAACTGCTCTGGTGAATGAGGGGCATCAATTGTAAAGTGCTTTGGATAAAAGCGCTATATAAATGCAGTCCATTTACCATTCAGATATTGCATCCAATATCCGGCCAGGCCATTACACTTTTACAGCTGGCTAACGGCAGCCAATGATGCCCAATGACGTTCCGTTGCAGGGAAAACATTTGGAAATCAACTCAACTTTTTCTATTTGCTCTTCCGTTCGATTTTTATATTCTAATTCTTTGGCAATTATACGTGATTGTTGTTTAGAGGATGAAGAGTCCTCTTTCCTCCGATTAAAACAAGGTACAACACATCCATATCTAAGAAATAGCTGATTACAAAAGAATGATTCTATTTCAATGGCTCTGAAATCGAGAAGGTGACAGTGTTGCCCGGTTACACTATCCATCACCACATTGAGTTCAAGCTTTACAAGTCAAGGGGAGAAGACAACCGAATCCCGATATATATAGTTTTTTTTTGGGGGGGGGGGGGGGGGGGGAAGAGAAGGAGGAGGAGCAACACTAAGGCTAAGTTCATAACCGGCCTTAATGCTCAATTGTGATGTTTTGCTCAGATCAAATCCTTTTTGCATTGACTTCACATTCATGCCTGTAACTCACCGATATCCACTGTAAGTGTGAACAGACCTCAGCCTTGAAAGAACATGCACGCACGCATTAACGACAAAAAAACGTAATGTTTGTGAGACGGTCCATCACGGAAACAAGCAAAATAGTGGCGCAAGCACTGGGTCGAGTCCTAAACGGCTTACTTGCCTACTACTGAGTACACAACTTGCATACAACTTGTATACTCAATAGTAGGCAAGTAAGCCGTTCTGGACGTGGCCCGAGATTGTTCGCTGTGGAGGTCGGACGGCGCTTCGTCAGCTGCTGAGGGCGAGGAGGCGGAGGAGGAAGGCCAAAGGAGCGACGACGACAGTGACCTGCGGCTGCCCGGTGAAGTACGACGTTACGAAAACCACAGCAATTCTGACCTGACGGTTCTCAGTGGTCACATGGCCACAGTGCGCTCGCAGCGGTCACATGACCACAGTGCGCTCGCAGTGGTCACATGACCGCAGATCCAGGCCCCTGCATATGGAAGTGGCCCAAACGCGATGTGAAGAGATACGATTTGGGCCACCTCAGCCTGTAATCTGAACCGTAGGGTCTAAAGATCACCATAGGGCAGCGGGAGGAGTCCCGTTTGTGATCCAGGCGTGCGCTCGATGGGCGTGGGCACTTTCGTCTTTAGATAAGCGGAATGCGCCAACCCTTTCTTTCTTTCCTTCTCTCGCGTATCATTCTGCACGTAGACTGCCCAGTCCGTAACCCATGGACACAATCACCAGCTGATGATATCAGAACACTGCCTTTCGACATGCTGTTGATCATGCTTGATATCCTTTTTAGACTCAGGTCATTTTATGTCCCGTGAAAAGGTTTGCGTTTCGTCATGAATTTTTCCTTAGCAACTAAATTCTATTCACCCATTTATGACTGTACTGGGGCAATTATTAATAATGAAACTATTTTAACAGCGTAAGGGAAAAATGAGAAATGACTTTTTACATATATTTACTTGCTTTTATATAACCTTAAGAAATCATTTAAATTGCTTTTCTGTCTAACTGAGAATTTTTGGGAGTGCATAGCCCCCCCGCGCGTGTTCCTATTTCCCCCGGAAAACTGTCTTTGTATTTCTCCATTGTTTTTAGTCACTGTGACATGATAGCCTTGAAGAAGTCAGGACGTCTAAACAGGGCCGTAGCTCAGAAATCCAACGTTTTTAACCAATCAGAGACAAGCTGCAAAACTGCCCTACGTGCAGTTTGAGGCAGACAGGTTTTGGGGGAATTCTCCTATTCGGCCGAATGAAGGTATCTGAACTGAATATTGTGTGTAAGTCTGTTGGACTCCTCTCACCGACCGGGGGAAAACTGAGGTCATTTCCACCACAGTAATTTGGCGGAGTCGGCAGGATGGCTAACTTGATTCCCTTTTTCAGACGCTTGGAACAGGGAAACACTGCGCACAGCCGGGATTCTTGGAAATCTCGGAAGTTTCGACTCTCCGCGGCCTGTAAGTAAAAGGACTGGAGCGGAAACGAACACCTGAGGCCAAGGGCCGTCTGGAGGAGGTGATCAATATGCGATCCGAACAGGAAAGGAAAAGGCGAGAACATAATATTCCTTCTTAGACTGTGGACCTTGGGGTTGCTGTCCCCTAAACGTGGGTTGTGGACCTAAGAGTTGGACCCTAAGCACCACAAGCAGAAATTGATTTCAGCTAATAATATTATAAATTAAACGCTATCACCATTGAAGCCAAGTCAATAAACTAAGTAAGAAAGAAATCTAAACAACCAGAAATGTTTTACATAGCATCACATGATGTGTAATTTTGGGCAAGCCAGCTCAACGTTCAGGCAAACGGCACACCGCCTGCTCTCCTTGCCCAAAGGGCAGGTGCCTTCGGTCCCCCGATGTCAGCCTCGCGCGCGCACTCCCACGCAAGCCCTCTATCAGCTCTGCAGATCAGAGCCCCGGCGGAGGAAGCAGCGCACGAGTGCGGGAGGCAGAGGTTCCTGGGTGTGAAGCGCGCCGCCGCGTTTACTGGAAGGTCTCCGGCCGCCCCCGCGCTCACACCCACGCCAACCCTCGCTCGGCAGCCTGAGGTCGGCCGAAGCCGCTAGCGCCGACAGCTCGCGCGGAGGTGAGGTGCGCTGCACCTGCCGCCGGAACGAGCGCCCGCTGCATCGGGTTCTCACGAAAGCGAAGGGGCTCCTTTCGGACGCCGGGGTCGGCACGCGGGAGAGGACGTCGTCCGCGGAGGGGACGTCGGGAGAAGCGGAGAGTAGAAGAGGGGTAGGCAGCGGGTGGGGAAGGGCTTAAGAAAAGAGGGAAGGACAGAGAAGGGGAAACAGACGGGTATGAGAGCGAGAGAGAGGTGCTGGCTGAAGGACGTGGGATTAAGACGGTCCTCCAAAGGGCTGGCACCGTTCGCCCCGCCTTTTTTTGCCGATTTCCATCGAACAATCGAAGAGCAGAACCAAACCGTGGTTAGTCAGAATCGGTGAAAAACAAAGACGTGGTGCGGTGTGCCTGTGTTTTTGTCTGCAAATGACTGCAGGTGCATTACCAAAAGCAGCCAATGGCCATCCACCGCTCACATGAGGTGGGAGAGAAGCCTCAGAGCCACCTGAGCTGTCAATGACACTTGTGAGGACCAATCAAAATGGTTCGTTCTCCACAATGCACCTGTGTGATTGGGTGAAATTCAGAAGGGGCTAGCAACACGCGGTGTCCCAGCATATTATCAGGATCTTATAGCTTCTCTCTACCATTGCTGCTGCCCCTCACCCCCTGAACAAGCGCGAATCCGCAACAGCTGCGACCGCACACGCGCATGCATCCACGCATCCACGCATCCACGCATCCATGCACACACCCACACACAAACACGTGAGCTCTTCTTTGGCTCATGACCAACCTTTCCACAAAATCTTGTGCAAACCTGTGAATCCATTCGGGAGTTATGCGCCTTTTTGTGATAGACCACGCCCATCGCCACGACCCCTCTTGGTCAATCGGCCTGAAAGTTACTCAGCTCTACCTTCGGTCATGACCAACGTCCATGCCAAATTTCAGCCTCCTGGGGCGAAAACTGTGGCCGCTACGGGGTGGGACACTTTTGTGGACCGACCGACCAACCGACCGACAGACAGAGCTATAGAGCTGCGGTCGCAGCTAATAAAAATCAGGACAGAGTGAAAGCACCAACGCAGCCCTTTGCTTTCAGTGACTGTGAAACCGAAACAGCAAAAGTACAATATGTACCAGGGCAGGGGTAATCACCTTTTAGTTTGAATTTCAGGAAAGTTTCCGATTTTGAGTTCAGAAAAAAATAAAATTCAGCCGATGAGCTAAAAAATGTCTACGTTTTAGCCTGCGGCAAACAGCTTGATAAGTTTCAGCGGAGAGTAATAGAGGGATTCATTTGTGGATGTTCAACGGTCCTCCTGAGGTTGAATATTGCTACAATTAATCTGCAGGGACCTACAGTTCTTTCAGTGCAAAAACTGACTCACCGTAGAGATCAACATACGCTCATTCATTCTCAGCCAGGAGCGTAAACAGCATCAACCAATCCTGCTAGTTTGATGTTACTGGCGCGAAATCCAACAAACAAAGACTGAATTTGGCCTGAAAGCTATCAAACAGCGTCTGCTATTCGCTATTTTAAGGCTCATCCAAAAATGATTGCTATTGGTCGGAAAGCATTGAAAAAGGATTCCAATTGGTCAATGGAGAAGGGCTGCCGTTGCCGGGCGGGTGAGAGCGGAGGGAGAGCACACTCACATCATGGCCACGTTGCTGCCGTCGATGATGATGTGGCGGAGACCCGGGTTCCCGGGCTCGTTCTGCAGGGTGAGCCGGTAGGGCGTGCGCAGCGACTGCTGGAAGCGGGACACGCCCGTCAGGGGCGCGGCCTTCGGGGGCTGGGGCTCGCAGCGGGCCGGCTGGGGGATGGGGCTGGGGGCCGGGGCCAGGGCGGGGATGGGGGTGGAGGGAGGGGGAACCCGGGCGGGCCCCACGGTCTGGTAGGAGCAGCCGGGGCGCTCCAGAGTCTGAGGGGGGCGCTGGGTGGTGCTGCGGAGGGGCGTCATGCTCTCCACCCGCTCGGGCCCCAGGGTCCTAGTGCCCCGGGACAGGTAGTCCATCTTGGCCACGGCGGCAAAGTTGGCCCTCGCAGCCGGCCTGGCCTTGACGGCCGCCCCCGCTCCCGGCCCCGGCCCCGCCCCTGGTCCTGGCCCCGCCCCCTCGCTGCCGTCGTCGTCGCCGATGATGATGATCTCGTGGTGGCCCGGCGGGATGCCGGTCCTCCTGGGGGGGCCGGCGGGGTGGGCGGGGGCCAGCCCGCTGTGCGCCGGCGGGAACATGCCGTTGCTGCCGGGCTGGATGTTCTCCTTGGACTTCACCTCCGCGTGCGCCCGGCCGTGGGCGCGGTCCTTCTCCCGGCCCCGGGAGGACGAGGAGGAGGAGGACAGGGCCGCGGAGGAAGAGGCGACGGCGGCAGGCTGGCAGGAGGGGCTCGGGGTCCTGGGCTCTCTCGTGCGCTTCCCCGCCCCGCCCCCGGACCCCGCCCCCGTCCTCTGACTCTCCTCCACGATGCGCTCCAGGAGCAGGAAGGTGTCCTCTCTCTGCCCCGCCTCCTTCACCACCCGCTCCACCACCTCCTGCTGGTAGCCCATGGTCCTGAAGAAGTTCACCAGGCACTTGAAGTTGGTCTCGGGGCTCACGCCGTCGGCGCCTTCGTCCGAGAGCTCGCTGGAGTCCAGCACCAACACCGCGTCGTCCGCGGCGGCGGCGGCGGCGGCCCCAGAGGCGGCCTTGGCGGACGGCTTGCCGCGGCCCTCGCTGCCGATGCAGCACCAGTCCGTCTCCAGCTCCTCGTCCCGCCGCTCCTGGGAGAACTGGCGCTTGGTGTCCCGCGCCTCGCTCTCCGAGGAGCGCCGCTTGTGGCAGGGGCGCCCGTTCAGCACCACCTCCCCGCCGCCCGCCCCCACCGCCTTGTCCTCGAAGGTGGCGTCCAGGATGCGGTTGGACAGCTCGGTGACGGGCGTGCTGGTGCGGGAGCGGTCCAGGGGGTCGGGGGGCGGAGGCTCCGGGGGCGGGTTGGGCGGCCGGGCCGGGGCCGAGGCTCCGCAGGCCAGGCCCAGCAGCTCCTCCTTCAGGGCGCTGGGGAGCAGCAGGAGCTCCATGGCGTACTTGTCGGCCCGCTCCTCCACGAAGGTCTTGAAGGCCCGCTTGACGGCGGGCTCCGTGTCCCCCGGCAGGCTCTTGTTCTCCTGGAAGAGCGCCACGAACTGCTGCACGCGGCTCTGCGCCATGACGACGGCCTCGGCCCGGCCCAGGAGGCGGAGCCGGCCCGGCTCCAGGACCGCCACCTCCGCGCTGGTGTCCCGCAGCAGCTGGTCCAGGAACAGGCCCCGCGCGCCCACGAAAATGCAGTGCATGTCCGCCGGGTACGCCTCCGCCTTCTGGAGCTCCGGGTCACACAGCCCCTTCACGTACTCCTACAAGGACAGCACAGCGTCAGGAAGAACAGGGAAGCACACCCACAGCATCGCGGCTTCTCCTCCTGGAAAGACCCGCGCGACCCTGGAGGAGCTGAAATGCAATTCAATTCATGAGCTGCAAAAAAAAACCTCACAATACCCCCTCGCGCTCGAAGCTGAAGTGGCAAGCAACTGAAAAGTTTTGTTTCTCCAGAAGCCCTTGAACGGAAGTCAATGATGATAACTAAACAATGACTATTGTGTTTATATGATAAGCTTACATTTCATATCACACACCATATGCGCTCCTGTCCAGCAATAAAAATGAAATACAAATTTTTTTTTATTTATTTCAATTTTGCGGTGATGACGGTGCATCACATGATCGTGGTGATCGTCACATCGCCACAGCCCTACAGAGAGCAAGTCACGGGAGCGGACGGCCGACAGGTGTTGCTCGAGCAATGAACAACATCCCTGCCGAATCAATCCCTCCCATTGGCCCTTAGGGTGCAGCAAAGCCAATCGTGCACCGCCCGAGTCGGCACTGGCACGGGCCGGATTCGACCCAAGACCCCCGTGGTGCTCACTTATACGCAGCGAGTGGAGAGCTTCCCAGCAGTGCAAGGACCTAGATTCACCATAGTTTCTTCATTTCAGCCATCTTTTTCCCTGAGCGGTATGCTCACCGAAGATCTGGTGTCACTGTTAATCTGAGATGACACTACTCCTATACCGCGTGCTCTGTAATTAATTACTACAGTGAATTTTTTTGAATGCATGTTGTTGCCAGACCAAAGTATCAGGGCCTCATTTGTCCATTAAACTGGCTGAACTGAAATGGAATCCACCCCAACGCTGCAGTCAACCCCACGTCAAGGGGACCTCCACCTCACCCCTGAGGCAAAAAGAAAGCAATCCCATGGACACTTATTGACTGGGTCGTAATCCAAGAGGGAAAGAGTTACGCAGGAAGTACACCAGTACTGAGCTGAACGTAGGCTAAGATTTCACCGGCTTGTCACCCCGGGGAGCAGAGCAAGCACTGGGCTCGAGAGTTAGCGAGGATTTTTACATTTCCCTGTGCCTTGAACACGGGTCTTGCCCAAGACAACGCTACTTTACAGACGAAACTGCGTACAGCAGAACACCTGCGAATGTCCCAGTGTTTACATAATGCCTTGCCCTGCTCGTGCAAGTGCGGGTAACCACCTTCAGCGTGACTCAGACGCACACAGAAAAGTACACACATTATCCAGGAGCGGCACAGCAGTGTGTAATCATTTATTGTGCTCCTATAAAGAGCACAGTACAGTCCAACAGATAAGAACTACAAGAGTGCCCTCTGAAAGGCGACAGTACCATTGCCAGGGGCCCCGTTTCAAAATGGCAGGAAAATCATCTCCATTTGAGAAGTTAAATACACAAACTGAGCAAATACGCCTAATCGTCCAGGACCTCGTACCTGGACTTGCTAAACCCGAACAACCGACTGGTTACGTCAAACTGAAACTACAAGAGGATGACTGGCTACTTAGGTCTAAATTTAACTTTTTGGGTCACCTGCCAAGGGCAGGGAAACATGTAAGATTTATCAGCTAGAATTGTTTCTTTAGCCACCCAACAATATTTTCATTATTTCATTTTATATTTTATATTTAAGCTTTTCGAATGAATTTCAAGTTTAGATTTTATTGCAAAGAGACAATTACAAAGAGAAAGATCTGAGTGAAAGCTCTTATTCAAAACTTTCTTGTCTTGTGAGCAATTAACACTGCATTAACTGTTCAGTGTAAAAGAAATTGCCCCAGAAATTTAGCATGTTTGTGACACGAAGCACAGGCCACGGTACAGTCCGTGCTGTACAGAATCTTGGAGCACCCTTGTCATTATTACACCATCTTTTGCAAGACAGTCTTCTTCCCTGTTTTTTTCTGTTCAACTGACAAAAAATCAAGAGAGAAATGATGCCATAATGCCAAACAGCGAATCACAGGGCTTTTTGATCTGAGAATGGGTACAGTGGACAGTGGCATATCACGATTCCTGCATCGTCCTGGCCCCGAAAATACAGCGGATTAACTAACGATAAGTTACAGTTTCAGGGGGCCGTCTGGGTAGGGTAGAGGCCTACCACCGCAGAGACCCAGGTTCAATCCCCGGCAGCGGTACTTCTGGCTTGGTCAGACGTTCCTACGAACACAGTTGGCAGTGCTCGCGGGTGGGAAGCCGGTGAGGGTATGAGTCCTGATTGTTGCATTACCGACTCCTAGTGGTTGGTCGGGGCGCCTGTTCAGCAGGGAGGGGATCTAGGGGAGATAGCGTGAACCTCCGCACGCGTTACGCTCTCCCAGTGAAACTCCTCGCTGTCAGGTGAAAAGAAGCAGCTGGCGACTCCACATGTATCGGAGGAGCCATGTGGTAGTCTACACCCTCCCCAGACCAACAGAAAGACAGCGCATCGACCAGGACAGTGATACACTACACACTCAACTGAATGACTGAAATTTCAATCTAAAGGTTACAGATAATTGGCCAGCTGAATTATTTTTACTTCACTACGGTACGACCCGGGGTCAACCTTTGAACCAAAAACCATTCACAGCTGAATCTTAGAATGTGGCAACACCTTCACAATCCAGCAAAGATCCTTAGACACATGACAGAGTCGTGGCTTCGCTGGATGATTACATATCACTGCAGATTCCATTCATGGTGCCACCATGTCGATTTGAATTCTAACAAACAGCGCCATAGAATCAAGTGGGACTTGAGTCATCGCATTTTAATGTCAGCAATGTTGAAAACTCCACGGCTTTGGAGCCACAACCGCTGGTGAAATGCTGACTGCAGATTAAGAACAATAGAAGCTAATGTTTTAACCTAAAAAACAGCCAGCAGCCAAAGCTGCAATGCAAAAACAAATGGTGAAACCAAACCCGTTAATTCATTTGCGTATATTATCAAGCAGGCTAATTTTTGAATACAATAATGAGTACTTCAGTACTCAAACCCATCTGTACTGAATAATTTTGCATTTTAGATCCCACAGGCAAGAGCCACAATATATGCAAAAGGGTTGCACGCATCCACGGGCAAACCGATACTTCTTTCTCTTTCGTGTTCACGGTATCTGGGGGTTTCGTGATGTCTAATGACCTTTGACAGACTGATGCTCCAGACTCTCAGCCGAAGCAAACAACCGGTGTTTGCGTCAGAGTGCACTCCGACTGTTTGTGTTGTTTACAGATTCTTATGAATGACACCAACACTGACTCACAGCCCAGAGACTTGAGGAGGACAGGATCCAGACACAATCAAGCAACAATGATACCGTGGGAAGGAAAGCTGACTTCAACACCAAGCGGGACGGGCTGAGGATTGGGGAGCGGGGGGGTGGGGGGGGGGGTGTGGGGCAGTTTCTATCTTGTGGGACTGGGGTGGGCGAAGGGTGACTATGGCCACAAAGAACGGTCCACGCCGCCTGAAAAGGGGGGGGGCGGGGTTGGAGGTGCGTTTCCTGCGTTGCTGTGGCCTTTCACGTCACTTACGATAATTCTACCGGAGAACGTTTACCGACAGGTGACTGCGAGCGACTTCAGAGACAACTGGCAGCAGTGACTCACCTGCACTGGAGCGATTTTACATACAACCGCCGTTTCTGACTCACTTCCAATTCAGGCCTCGTTGTAGTAACCTGTTAAACACACCCACCCGCTTGACTGCGCGCTCACAGACACAGGTGTGTCGCCCATGTTCACGCTCTAGGACTGACGGTGGGGTGCATGGGGTTTTCCCCCTCCCTCAACACTGAGCAGTGCAGCGGAGGGTGGCGGTGCTCTCAGTCAACCGGCTTAAAAAACTTCGCCAACTGTTTAGTGTCAGTAACATACCTGCTGACAATATCAGCACATATCACACTGCCCTTCTTTAATGACACAGTTTGCCCTGACAGGGTACCAAGTAGCACCAAATATACGTGAGTGATCAGCATCTTGAACAAGGCTGACAGTAACTAAAGTTTTCTGACGAGTGGTGACAGTGTGGCCGATATAGACTTTCTATGTATGAGAACTGAAGCTATGAGGCTGTTAGGGGATTTTGCTCAAACAGAGATGAATCAGCGGCCGGGCTGGGACTTCCTGCAGGAAGGCTTCTACAACAGTCATGACACAATCTAAATTCGTCCCTCTATGGGTTGCGCATGGTTTGGCGATTTCGCACAGATACCAAAAGTAGGAAACGGAGAGACAGAGCGATTGTGTCAGAGGGGGTTTGTGGGGTTTCCGTTTTTGTGTGATCTGAACGAGTCTAGCGGGGGCTACACGTTTACTGGCACCAGTAACAGCGTTTTCCACGTTGAGTTTGACAAAGGCCAGCCGATGCCAGTTTGGGGAGAAGATGAACTCGACCGACCTTGGGTACCGTAAAGGCGGGGGCGGAACTACGTTGTGCGTAGAGGGGAAGAGCCAGGGCTGTCCGAAACTGTCAAAACTGTACTAGAATCAAGACAGGGAAATAACATAAATTACCAAGGAACACGTGGAAGGGAACGTTCCATTCTAGCCGGACCATGTGTTCTATGTGCATGTATGACTACCAACTTTTATGAAAGATCACAACTTACATGCAACATACAAGTTTGTCCCCCAATACTTTGAGGGGGGAAAAAACTGCTGCCAGCCATCCAACATTATCTATTTGCGCTGCGTAGGAGTGAGTCATAATGCAACCACTACCTTTCTACTAGAACCACAATGCGTTGTACTCTGGGTATTAACCAGTTAAGTCAGGCGGAGATGTAGAATGATTACACAACACGGGATTCATACTGGGACATTCCACACAGCAAACCAAGATAAGGAAGGAGGAAATACCGTTAGATCCCTGCTTGGTATTGTAATGGCGAACCTGCAATGCTGGTCGTATTAGTAATGTTGAGCGAAGTACAGTAATGCGACATTGCAAGCAAAATGAACTACAACATTCAATAGCATACAAAACGCACTAACAAGAGTGTATCTTGACACCGCAGAACCCAAATTCGCAAATCCAAGTTCAACCTTGTCCAATAATGTCACACTCCACTGCGATACCAACTGACGAAGTGTTTAGGTTAGACAACCTAAGGTTATATTTAAACAATTGAAAGGCACAAGGAGACATTCGTTGTGTGTTTTCAGTATTATCTGAAACTACGTATGTATACACCGAATGCTGTAATGTTAAGAGAAGTGTAACACGTCAAACGTTACCTTAGCCTTTGAAACATCCTCTCTCTTTCCCTTAAGCTGAAGCCAAATTTGCCGGGACGCTTTGGTTCCGTGGGCTCCGGTTGGGTCTAACAGGCCGATAATGGTGAACGCCACCTCAAAAACCTGCTCAACCCGAGGCTTGACGCATTTCAACTCCTCCTGCTTAGCCTCAGGAACTGTGAACTCGTCCACTGTCAGCGCGTCTTGTTGCTGCTTTTTGACCGGCGCAGACAGCCTGCCTCCCGGAGGCTCCGAGCAGGTTAACTCGGTGATTCGCTTCATCCCGAGGAGGGGCCGCGTTGTTGACATTCGGTCCTCGGTGGTTATTTCAGTGTTAATATTGCTTGTTAGTGGAGTTTTTACTCTTTAAAGCACTCAGTGATGAATGAGTCGTTTTCTCCCTTCATTATTTTCGTACGACTTTCTTCCTCGTTCCTGTGTTCTTCGTACCCCCTTTCGTTACCAAGTTTGCTATAGCTAGCTACATCTATGACATCTCTCGTAGCTACCCGGAAAGTCCCAATGACGTCATCAAAATACGACCGCGGTTTAATGTTTATCTCACTTATCTAAGTAGCTAACTATATCAGCAATGTATCGTTTCAGTCTTGCTCAATATTATTGTGCAAGTTAACAGAAATGACAATTGCAATAATGTACTTTCCCAAAATAAACTAATATGATATCCTAATCCTTATTTTATGCACTTTATGTACTTCCTCTATGTTTGTAAAATAATAAAATGTAGCTTAGACATTAGGCCTACCACCAGCACTTTTGATGCAAGAAAACCACTACTATTTCTATCGCTACAAACGCAACCGCTTCTAATGTCCTAATTGAATACGTTTTGCATCTCATTGATTTAAACATCACACCACTACGCCAACTCATATTCAAACTTCGTATTTACAACTAGCCTACATGAAGCAGTATTTTTCTAGTATTTTTCTGAAACGCTCGACTGCTGCAGAGTACACCAACATGGTACGCCATCCGCTAAATCCATAATAATACGATCCCTATATAGCAAAACAGCAGTGATGTAGCAGCTGTAAAATAACCAGATGTGCAGCAAAAAGCTGCAGAGTATAACATTTCTTTCCCCAGAGAGCAAGGTGTGCCGGTGAAGTTTAACTTTTGAGATTCTGACACTTAATAATAATATATTTTATAAGCACTTCTCCGATCATCCTTTTTGCGAAACGTTTTCTGGCACTTTCTGTTCGCTTAATGCGCTTCTGGAGTGATAATGATGGAACCGAGCCAACGCTACCCACCTATGTTCAATCTAATACACTTGTAAAGTTATTTTCTCTCCAGATAACACGTTTCTTAAGGAAACTTAGAAAAAACAGTTAAAATATAGCAATGCATATTTATAAATCAATGTTTGAGACGCATGGGCTTTAATCAAATAATTGCGTCCCGGAGTGGTAAGGCTCCGTTTTAATTTTTTTTTAAAGCCTAGCACTCCGCCATCACATTTTTCTATTTGGACCTGTTTCACCTTTGAAGATAGTGCCCTCTTGTGTCATTTTCAGGAATGACAAATTACGCACTTTTCCCCTCCAGCCAAGAACCGGATGCAAGTTTAATGTGTAATACAGGACAGAAATTCTGTATAATCTACATGTATTACTCAGTTATTATTGAGTTAAATAGATAATCAAAGGAGTTCCTACTCCCAGTCTGTATAAA
Organism: Anguilla rostrata; assembly: GCF_018555375.3. Lineage (NCBI taxonomy): Eukaryota > Metazoa > Chordata > Actinopteri > Anguilliformes > Anguillidae > Anguilla > Anguilla rostrata. Next base: position 17,750,495 of record NC_057937.1, read on the forward strand.
TAGTAAATATGAGTTACTGTTTATTTCATTTTCTATGTGCACATTTCATCTTGGCCAGGACACAGCTTGGAGCCGCTTGTCGTTAAGGGGGCACACCAGCTATACCTGATACATTTTTTAGGCAGACTTGTCCTCTTGATTATTAAGCAGACAGAAAAGACAGAGAAGAGTGCATAAGAGAGAGCTCCAGTATATCGTTGCCTATCATAATTTGAGGGACAATGTTTGACCACCAAATTAATTAATTAATTAATTAATTATTCATTTTATTTTTTTGTCATACTACTACTACTACTACTACTAATAATAATAACAATGTTTGTTTTGTTATCACAGTTAGATAGCAATTGTTCTGTTCAATTTAAGTTCATGTTCTAATGTACACTACATTGCCAAAAGTATGTGGACATCTGACATCTCATCCAAAATTATAAGCATTAATATTGAGTTGGTCCACCCTTTCCTGCTATAATAATATCCACTCTTTTGGAAAGGCTTTATACAAGATGTTGGTGCATTGCTGCAGGAATTTGCTTCCATTCAGCCAGAAGAGCATTCGTGAGGTTGGATACTGATTGGGCGATTAAACCTCTTTTGCAGTTTACTTTCAAATTGATCCCAAAGGTGATGGATAGAGTTGAGGTCAGGGCGTGGTGCAGGTCAGTCAAGTTCTTCCACAACGTTCTAAAAAAAACAAACAATTTCTATGTAAAAATATGTGTGGCCAGTGGCATTGTCTTGCTGAAACGGGAAAGGGCCTTCCCCAAACCGTCGGGGAAGTACAGAATCATCTAGAATGTGATTGTATGCTGTAACATTAATATTTGCCTGCACTGGAACTAAGGGGCCTAGCCCAAACCATGAAAAACAGAAGCAGACCAAGGGGTGTCCAAATACTTTTGGTCATATAGTTTATTTATCTATCTCTGTTATGTGCACTTTGGCAATATTCTGCAAATGTATTTCATGCCAATAAAGCATTATGAATTTGAATTAGAGAGAGAGAGAGAGCAGAAAATGAGGAGAGAGAGCACAGAATACAAAAGAGGAAATAAACGAAAAGAGAATTGACAGAATGAAAGAATTGAGATGAGAGAAGGAAAAGAAAGGAGAGACAGAAACAGAATTAGAGAAGGAGAAGGAAGAATGAGAAAGCAGGAGAAACAGAAATTAGAGGAAAGGAGAGAGGGAAGAAATGAGAAATGAAGGCGTGGGGGAGAAGCAAGGTAAGAGAATACAAGTTGTGGACAGGTGGGGAGGGGAGAAGTGAGAACACACTTAGAGAGGAGATGGAAACACACAGAGGAGGGAATAGGTGGGGCTGTGGGAGGTGTGTGTGTGTGTGTGTGTGTGCGCATGTGCCCATGGTTACAAAGCTCTGGTGTGCCTGTGTGGTGAAACTGGATGAATCAGGGTTGCAGGAAAAAGAAGAAGGAACAACGGTGCCATTATCAGGCCCCTGAGATGGAGGAGACAGCGCTGCACAGACACACAGCCCATTCAGGGCTGCACTGAAAGCCCCGGCACAGCTGCCACTCTGTCTCAGAAACAAGGAATCAAGGGTGTACAACACACACACACACACACACACACAGACACAAAGACACAGAACCACACAGACACACACACACACACACACACACACACAGACACAAAGACACAGAACCACACAGACACACACACACACACACACACACACAGACACAAAGACACAGAAACACACAGACACACACACACAGACACAAAGACACAGAACCACACAGACACACACACACACACACACAGACACAAAGACACAGAACCACACAGACACACACACACACACACACACAGACACAGAACCACACAGACACACACACACACACACAGAGACACAAAGACACAGAACCACACAGAACCACACACACACACACACACACACAGTCACAGACACAAAGACACAGAACCACACAGACACACACACACACACAAACAGACACAAAGACACAGAATCACACAGACACACACACACACACACGCTCGGAGCTACACTCACATGCACACAATGCAAGCAGTTACACGAAACCTACATGCACACAAACCCACCCACACACATAGCCCACCAGCTTACATGCATGCACTCACAAAAAAACATAACCTGCACATACACCTACACACCTAGTCCACAAATGCATTTACAATCACAAATATATGCAAACATAAACAAACACACACACACACACAAAGAAAACAAACCAGCAAACAAATTGCAGAGAGAGCATTGATGAAGAAACCTTAATGTGAATAAGCACAGATTTTTAAAAACGCAGACATTTCTATAATGGTGATTAAGAACTGCTGTTTTACCTGTCTGTATTTCTAGTCTCTCTAATGGCTTTCTGCTCTCTTTCAGTGACTGGCTCTAGGTGGCGCTCTCATCCTCGTAACCATCCCGGCTGCCGCCTGCAAGCCTTCCCTCCCACCTTGGGAGAGTATCGACTAGAACGTAATGCTCAAATCGATATGTTTCATTATTTGGACCCCAGACCCACGGAATTGGGGCACATTTCCTTTATTAAAGTTCATTGAGGAGAAGTACTGTTGAACAAGAGGAGGCAGCACGGATCCTGTGGGGAGATGACTGTAATATCTGTCCATGAGTGCGTCCATCCTCTGTCTCCTCCCCTCCCCCCATCACCCTCTGCAACCACCCCCCCCCCCCACTGTAGCTGGGAAGGAGATGCGTGGATACGATCGCCTGGTGCCCCCTAGAGGGAAGAAATAGAACAGCAGTGCATTAACTAACACCAACACCTTCACATCAGTCATGCCACATTCTGTTCATGTCACGTTTAATGCCACCTGTCAATCTGCCCAAGAGAGCAAGCTACCTGCCTATCATTCTGTCTCTCTCTCTCTCTCTTTCCCCCTCTCTGTCCTGTACATCCTCACTCTTTCTATCAATCCATTGAGAATCCTTCCATAAATCCACCCGTCTGTCTACCTGTCTGCCAACAAATCAATCTCTGTAGTCCATCTCCCTAGCAACATACCAGCCTCTCTCTCTCTGAGTCCCTTTTCCGATCTCCTCTACATCTTTGATATAACTACCCACCAACATACAGGCGTCTATTTCAGTCAATTTCCCAGGAAATCTCTCATTTGACCTGCCTGTATGTTTGTGTTCAAACCTTAATTCGTGGCTCGTGATCCTGCCCGCGCAGGTCGATCGAGATGTTTTTCTTTCAGCAGTTTTCTGCCCTCGCTCTTTCACTGCGTCTCATTCCCTCGCTTCATCTCACTCTGCTTTTTCTCAGTGAAAAACTGAACCCGCTTGCTCGCCTATGGCACAGAGCAAACGCACCGAAAAAGCGAAACAGCTCCCCCGCAAATACGTAACTTCTTTGTTCACTAGATATCCTGTAAAAACGGATACAGTGATTCGGCGCGCTTTCGCGTAAAAGCAAACCCGTCTCCTGGGACGGCGTTTCGGCGATGCGACGGCGCGAGCCGGGTCTGAGGAGCGCGCGGTCGAGCGGCCTCGGCCGACGGCTGCGCAGCTGCTGGGTGGAGAGCCGTGCCGACCCGAGACACATGCTCCGTCTTAGTTCCGCTCCGCCGGTCGCTCCCGGCCGCAGCTGCTCGGACCCGGGCGGCGGCGACTGGCAGGAGCGTCCGCCGGTCATTAAACACGGACATTAAGTGGCAGTTAACCTTCACATCAGTCACCTGGAAACGAGAGCAAGTGAAGGGAAGACAAAACGCTGGTGCCGCAGCATCGTCACTGCACCTGCCACAGGACACAGAGACAGTCTTCAGAATCAGTGTTCAAACACACACACACACACACACACACACTTAATACTTTTATTCATGTCCACATACAGGACGCAACAACAAATGGCATTAACAATGGAGACACACAGCACAGAATAATGACATGGACACTTGCAGGCTCATTAGGGGTATAGGCAGCAGCACCGCCTCCAAATATGGCGGCTACTTATTATTGCTGACATGGAACAATATGTTGCCAGCTGCCTTGTTCACGATTATAACATCCCAGCCAGGTGCAGACCTCTCACCACTAGTCTGTTGCCAAGGCTACCAAATATAAATACTAGTACTCTACATTTATTGCCAATTTGTTCAAGAGTGTATACTTCATTAGGCCTACCTTAGTGAGGAAGGCCTCTTCTAGACTGGAATCAAAAGAAAAGTCCAGCTCTAGAACAAACTCAGCTCTGCTTCCTTCATCATCAACATCTGGAGCAGACACATTGTAGGATATGTCAGTATCATTATTGCAAAGATAGAACATGGTAGAAATGACTTGAGGATGCTTGCTCATTCTCACAGTAAACGGATATGATGGTAATAGGCCCTTCACCAACAGTTTCACAATTCTATCATATCTTGCTATGTACAACCGTTTGTATGCACTGCAGCCATTTAGAATATGTGAAAGGGATTCAGTAACTTGTTAATGGTCACACACACACACACACACACACACACACACACACCTGCCCGCTGCTCTGTGTAATGTAAAAAGGGATAAGAGAGCCACTGCATATGCAGTATCTTTCTGATCTCCTTCCATTGATTACCTCCCTACAGCCTCCTGAGCAGAACCCCAGCCAGCACACCCAAACAACTCCGCCACAGCAGGGGGCCCCGCAAAAACATGAAAGGACCCGCGCTCCGGCAAAGGACAGATTGGTTTCTCTGCAAAATGAGGAAGACGACACGCGGAAGCCTGCTAAAAATGGGAACTGACACCGAGATGAAAAGGGACTTGGCTGGTTGGTCGGACGGACAGCGGCGGAGGACAGATCAGAACGGGGTAACAGGAGAGAGGGAGCAAAGGATTGTGGGAAATGCGCCGCTCCCCTGCCTAGCCTGGCACCGCTGCTGCCGTTCCTTGGCAAGGCCGTATGCCTGAATGTGTTCCGATCCCCTCCTGCCCCCTGCCAATCATCTCTCAATCTCAGCCCCTTAGATGATCTGAAGGCATGGGGCACTCTTGGGTGGCCATACAAATATTTTTTTATGCTTTATACCCCCTTTTGTCCTTGCAAATTAGTACACTCAATCATCCTCACAGGGCATGCTCATTGTTGCCATCTCCGCTGTAAAATTTGAAGAGATGTTGTGGAGTACATAAAGTCATTGCTTCTTTTCATACTCATACAAGGTGATCTTCCAAAGCATGAATCAGAGGAGGTCACCTCATCCGCAGCTTTAAGAAAGCAGAATGTTGGTGCTGAGTTGACCAGCGGGGGTCACTGGTGAGCTGTTACACGTGGTCATCCCAGCTGACTAAATCTCTCCCTCCCTGGGCAATACTGCTCCAAAATGTCCTGCAGGGTTGCTAGTCACAGCCGACATCGGAATGTTCTGGATCCAATATCAGACTGTGGGGCCCATCCAAGCACTTCCCTTGCTAACTTTTTATGACAGAAAAGTTGTGTATCTAACCACTATATAATTAGCCAGTTATAACCGCCACCTGTGGTGAATTAGTTCATAGGACAAAGGAGTGAAGGAGAGGGGTTATCTGTGGGTCAAGGGTCAATGGAGGTTGAAGGTCAAATAAACACACTGGACAGTTGGAAAGGAACCAAATAACATGGGTGGGAATGCTGTAATTCTGGTGGGTTTAATCCTATAGTGGTAGGAAGTGGGAGCAGGCTCTGATTGACAGGGAACAGTGAGGGAGGTGTAAACCCCCCCTCTCCCCCTCCAAACCCCCACCTACCTCCAACGCCATCACTATTGGTTGCATGTGGAGTGGAAAATAAATATATAAACACATAAAAGGCAGATCATGAATAATAAAACAGCCATAAATCCCATAATCTGGGGCAATGATTTATGAATTTACAGTGGCTGATGGGCCTGGCCACACTGTAAATATTCATGCGACAAGCGCTAAGCTTTATTTAATCGAGATTAATGGTAATGTGGCCAGGCTGCCTCATAACTGTCAAGCGTTATTATAGGCAGCTGGTTGAATGCAAATGTTATTTTGTGTAAGATTAGGGAGACAAATGAGCCTTTCCGGCAGTCAGACGCTGCCAGTCTCGCAGAATCCAACGCTTATTTTATTAGCGCTGGTTAGGGGAGAGAAGTGTCCAACTCACAACTCAGCATGAGGTCTGCCCAATGCCATCCCCACACTACAATTTCACCGCTAATACTGCTGCTATCACTATCATTGTTACTATGAATACTGCTTCCGTTTTCTGTTAATATTCTTGTTACCATGGATGCTACTAATGCTATTATCAGTGTTATTGCCGTTACTGTGGTTATTACCATGAAAGCTGCGACTGTTCTTATTGTTGTTATTACCATGAATTCTGCTGCTCCTACTGCTACTACTACTGTTTTTCCTCATATTACTACCATTGCCATCATTATTACCACTAATATTATGGTAGCTATTACTAAGATTGTTACTGTTACTATTGTTATTACAAATTATGCTGAGCCAGATATCATTGGTAGCTATTACTAACTTTGGTACTGCTTCTATTGTTATTATCACCATACTAGTGGTGGCAATACTGCTGTTGCGAAAGTTATTACTGTTGCTATCAATATTATCAGGGAGAACATCCATTCCAGAGGCAACCAAGCTCTATTACTATCACTACCGCTATGAATGCAATAGTTAATAATATCTCTACTAATACTGTTACATTTACTAGTCATTATATTAGTATTACTCATGCTACTACAATGACAACAACATCAATTGCTGTTGCTGTTGTAATTACTATTCTGATATAATTGCTGGTATTTCCATTGCTATGATTTCTACTGCGGCTACTATGGTTGCTACTGCTGCTATAAGTATTATTTGTGCTAATACCGTTGCTACTTCTCCTTTAACTGCTACTGCTCTTATTACGGCTATATGCACATGTACACAGTCCCCAGCTACCATCTCCCCCTCTACTCCTGACACACATTCTGTATTTATAGACACCTTTATATCCAGAAATAATATTACTCACGCCATAATGTTTGGTTGGAGTATTTCTTTTTAATTTGTTCTTTGTTAATGTTTTCCTTGATTATGATGCGAGTCACGAAAAGGTAATTAGCCCAAATCCCGTCTCACCTGCTCATTAGGAAGGGAGCTGAAATTTTGTGGGCTGACCATGGGAGGAGGCAGGGGAGCAGGGCAGGGGGAGGCATCAATTAAACAAATAGACATATAAATAAATCTGAGACACATTAAGAGGCCTGCCAGGAAGTGTTGCTCTTTGCATCTCGGTCCTGGCCTGGTGCAGTCAGTGCAGGCACCGGGCCAGGGCACAGAGCCCGTATGTGTGATGTCACTCAATGTGTCATTCTATTCTCTGCAATTAACAGTTCATGAATAGCAATAAGGTGTTTGTGGGAGAGTGAGTGTGAGTGTTTCTGAATGTATGCATTTCATTTTGTGTGTCCATATGCATTTTTGCATGTGAATGTATATGTATTTGTGTGTATTTACTTGTGTCTGTATTATATGTATGCATATCTGCGATGTTTGTATGATTCTGTGTTCCTGTGTGTGTGTGGCTTTGATTTTTGTATGCTTGTGTATGTGTCTGTGTTTGTTGTATGCTTGTACCTGTGTGTGTGTGTGTGTGTGTGTGTGTGTGGGTGTCTGTCATGTTTGTATGCTTGTACTTGCGTGTGTGTGTATGCGTGTGTATGTGTGTGTGTGTGTGTGTGTGTGTGCGTGGGTGTGTATGTGTGTGTATGTGTGTGGGTATCTGTCATGTTTGTATGCTTGTACGTGTGTGTGTGTGTGTGTGTGTGTGTGTGTGTGTGTTGTCATGTGTGTGTGTATGTATGTGTGTGTGTGTGGGTATCTGTCATATTTGTATGCTTGTACTTGTGTGTGTGTGTGTGTGTGTGTGTGTTTGCGTGTGTGTGCGTGTGTGTATGCGTGTGTGTGTGTGTGTATGTGTGTGTGTTTGTGAAATAGAGAGAGAGAATGAATGTGCAGTGTGTGGGCAGCTGAAAGGAACTGCAGTCTTTTAGGATTTTCTATTGAGGATATCAAGGTCTCTGTCTTTTATTCTCACCTCGTTGCCATGCAGATACAGACCTCTCAAATCCTGCCTTCACACAACAACCCTGCATCACCTGTCCTTCAGCGAGTCAGATCCACACCAAAACTCTACTCTCACAAGCAGATTCACACCAAAACTCGACTCTCACAAGCAGATTCACACCAAAACTGCAGTCTCACAGACAGATCCACACTAAAACCGTACTTTCATAGACAGATTCACACCAAAACTGCAGTCTCACAGACAGATCTACACCAAAACTCTACTCTCACAGTCAACTCCACACCAAAACTATACTTTCACAGACAGATCCACACTAAAACGGCAGTCTCATAGACAGATCCACACCAAAATCCACACAGAAATACAGTCTCATAGACAGATACACACTAAAACTGGACTTCCATGGTAAATGGTAAATGGACTGCATTTATATAGCGCTTTTATCCAAAGCGCTTTACAATTGATGCCTCTCATTCGCCAGAGCAGTTAGGGGTTAGGTGTCTTGCTCAAGGACACTTCGACACGCCCAGGGCGGGGTTTGAACCGGCAACCCTCCGACTGCCAGACAATCGGTCTTACCTCCTGAGCTATATCGCCCCATAGACAGATGTACACCAAAAATGTAGGCAAATCAATACAAAAATGGTACCAACCTTGACATAACCCCTCCAAAACTATACTCTCAAAGTAACAGAGTGTTCTGCATGAAAATATTGAAACTTTGTTAACATCCCTGATAAAATTTGAATGAGTGACCACCCATAATTACATTTTTAAAAATTCATTCTTGCAACTGGACTTGTGACATAAAGATACCATTCAGGGGAATCCAGGCAAATGTACATGCTGGGAACATTTACCCTAACTCCTGATGTTTCCGGAACGTTCTGAGAAACAAAAATTGTTAGCTGGGATAGCCAAGACTTTAAACAGTGGTCACTCAGCTTCCAAGCTGAGTATTGTTCTGGTGAATATTATGGCAATATTATTGTAGTTAGACCGTGCTCCATATAGGGGAGTGAAAATGACTGGTGAATGTTTATAATAAATACAGCACATTCCAAAACTGGCCCTACACAGACATACTTTAATAAAATGAGGTAATATGTTAACAGGAGCAGATACAATGGATGGTGACGTAGCGTATTCAGTCGCGCTACCTTAGCATTTTACGACATCTTCTGCACCTCAGGTTCTAGCTCAGAGATACTTGATAAAACGAGTCGCTGTATGTTGTGGTCTCCTGTTGTAAAAATGATTCAGTGGAACATCATGTGAAAACCACTTTTTTTTAGCTGGATAAATATTAGTTGTCACACCTCATGATGAAGGCAGACGGGCTTTTTTATGCAAAAAGAAGAGAAAAATTGAGAATGAAAATATTTCTAATCATTGTTATCTGGGTTTTTTAGCACCCTTAATGAAGTTCACAACTGCCGAGGACTCCTTTGTAGCAAATCCATAGCGCTGCTGTTTGCAATGAATGGAAGATTTCCTACCAATGTTAGCACCTGACCTGTTTGCTAAATCTGTCTCTGCCCTACTGCAAAGACAACAGCAAGGCAACTGACCTATGGCCTATGCAAACACTTTCTCAGTGCTGACATATTTAACCATGGGACTTCTCATTGCTACAGTGATAAGAACCGCAAGAACAGGAAGTAAATAAGAAGGAATGTGCTTGCCTTTTTGTTTTTCCTTATTGTGCTAAATAATATAAAGTGCAATAAGGGATTTAACTTAAAGAACTGCAACTACTGAAGTGCTCGAGGAACAGGGAGCCAAGAGCACTGAATTAGAATTTGGGCCTAAATGCAATAACAACAACAACAAAAAAATCCAATTTACCTGAAAGGAAACTATGTCAGGTCTCTCGCGACACTTGGAAACTAGAACGCTCTTGAGCTGCAGTCAGACATTCAGATCCACTATGCACCCTTATGATTGCTTGGGAGTCCTCTTTGTGATTCAGGCATGGCTACAGCACACATGAAAACCTATACATTTTACTTTGTAACCTATACATTTAATATTTGGGGAGGAAGTTGAGGGGTCAAGGTAGGCGGTTCCTTTAATATGACATTCAATATCAAAGTCAAATGTGCTACTGAAACGAACAATGCCTCTCTCCTTCCCCATGTAACTATTTTTATCCTCGTCTTAAATATCCTTTCTCACCTCCTTTTCTCATCCTCCCTAATCTGCTCCTCTTTTTTTTTTTACAGATCCTCCTCTGTTTTTGATCGTACCCTCTCTCACTCCTAATCTGCATCCTTCCCTCAATTCTTCTTTCTCTCCTCTCCTTCTATCACTCCATTCCTCTGACTCCGTTATTTATCCTTTCAGAAAGAGTGCTGTCTGCCCATTGAAGGACGTATAGGGGCGTTTACCAAAGTTGGCCAGATGGGGTGCTGTTCAGTATGAATAGCCCAAAAACTCCAGAACAGACATTTGATGTTTGATGTTATATCCTGGACAAAGTATACAGCATTCTTTGTGTCACATGCACAACACCCTGACCCACCCCCCTCCCCCATTGAAAAACATCAATCAGCAGGCACCCCCCTGACCCCAGCAACCCTCCCGCATATCCTTGCCGCCAGACCATAACCGTTCAGATATGCCCTTAAAACATCCCCCCCCCCCCACCCACTGCACCCGTTACACCCAATTGCAGGCAGGACTTCATAAACCCACAGCTACTATTTTTCCAGGAAGGAGAAAACAAAAGCACACCTGCATTAACAAAGCGTGAGAGACACAGAGAGGCGAAGTGCCATTTCCGAGCTCTGCGATCTCTGTCCGCCAGTCACAATCCGGCTCACGGACTCTAGGAAGACTATTTCGCAAGGTTTTCAGAAGGAGGAGAACAGGAGCTCAGGGAAAAAAAACAAGAACAGAGAAAAAGAACAAGGACGAGAACATCAGGGGAGGGACGGGTGCGGGGGCCGGCCGGAAGCCCCGCCGCGGCCCGCCCCGGTAGCGGATCGATGGCGGTTAGCGCGGAGATTGTCGGGCGGGATCGACGCGGCGGCGGCGCGCCCCGAGCCGCGCGGGCGGGTCCCGGAGCCCCCGGCGGCCCGGGGGGGGGACGGAGGCCCGCTGGGCCCGGCCCGGCTGGTCCCGCGGGGAGGCCGCGGCGGCGCAGCGGCGCCTCCCCTGTCCTCGCGGGGCGGGAGAGATGCGCTCGGCGGGGGGCCGGGCTTCGGGCATGCCTCTCGGACGCCGCCGCGGATTAGGGCCCGGCTTCTGTCCCGCTCGGGTAATTGGCGGCGGTGGCGGGACAGGCACACAGAAAGACCGGGAGGCGGAGGCTGCTGGGGGAGCGGGGGGGCCGAGCGTGACTGCCTGCCTCTCCCGACAATTGTGAGGACTTGGCCGAGCCCACCGCTCGCCGGGGCTGAGGTGGGTGGAGTCTGGGACAGGAAGCAGTGCAAGGAGCCACGGTTCACCCGTGTGACCAACGGCGAACTGCGGCCACTGCTGCTCGTACCAAACACGCTCGCTCCCTCACCCTCCCTCGTTACTCTCTGCCTGTCCCTCACATGCTCTTTTTCCCCTCAGTACCTTTCTCTTTCCCTTCCCTCCTTTCCTCTTTGTCTTTCCTTTACCTTCCCTCTCCATCTTTCTCATTCTGCTTCTCCCTCCTGTTTTTTGTGCTCTCTCCCTCTCCTCTCTCCCTTGCCTCTTCCTCTCTCCTTCTCACTCATGTCTTCACCTCTCTTTCTTGCCTTCTCACTTTTTCCCTCCTTCTCTATTCCTGGTTTTCCACCTCTCCTTGTCCTTGTCTACAGAAGAGTCTTCCTGTGGCACTGGCCACTTCTTTTCCTGTCTCTCCACATCACCCTGTCCACCAGTACTCAAGCCTTCCTTCTGAAGCTCCAAAATGTCTGCCTTCCTCTGTCCTTCTGTGAAGAACCACAGTTCGGTTCAGTGTATTCCCCCAAAGGCAGCCTAACACCCCCCCACCCTACATTGGGAAAGGGTTAAAACAATGCAAAAAACATACAGACAAACAACAACAAAAAACAAAGAAATCAAATAGTTTCAGGGATTTTTTTGAAGTTTGATTCACACGCTGGCAACCTGACCACAGTCGAATAAGGTGAAGACCACTCCTGTCAAAACCATCTAAAGACTACATTCCTGTTACCATTCCCCTTTCTGCAAACCCCTCTGTGGCCTTCAGCCCTCCCTCTCTCCATGCTCCCCCACAACCTCAGTTCGCCCTGCTCTTAATCCACTACAAGAAGGACGCACAGCCACTGAAGCCAATTAGCTGAAATGTTACGGAGCACTTACTTAAGAGCTGCTGGCCTCGTTAAGCATTAAGAATTCATGACATTTAACTTTCCCAGCAAACAGAAAGGGGGTTGTCTTCCATGACACTCCACAAAAAACAGCCTTATTTACCCCTGAAAGAGTTCAGAAGAACTTGCCTGAACGAATGGGCATACATAAAGGGGGCATATCTCATATAAGATATTACCTGAGAAGAATGGTGTGGGATGACTTACCTCCGCTGTATGGTGAAACTCATATGAGAGGACAGTGGTGGTACATTTACCTGAGGACAGGTGTGGTGTGGTGAATTTACCAGAGGGAACAGGTGTTTATGGCACATTTACCTGAGTGGACAGGGGTGCTATAGTACATTTACCTGAGGCAACAGGTATAGTGTAGTACATTTACCTGAGGGGGCAGGTGTAATGTAGTGCAATTAACCTGAGATGAGTGATGCAGTACAGTACATGTACCTTAGGGGACAAGCGGTATAGTACATTTACCTGAGAGGAGAGCTGTGGTTCGTTCACACGTGGTCACCAGGATTAGAATACTAGAATCTAGCCAACTTTCCATGTGTGTATATTCTCCCGGTGTCTGTGAGGGTGTGTGCGTGTGTGCATGCACGCGTGTGAATGTGTACGTTCCTTCTGCCTTTGGGCTTGTCTGCAGGCCAATTAATTTGACATACTTTTCAATCACATTCAGCCTGTGAGGGACACAGACTTAAATTCTTACTGTACTGTGTCACAAACTCGCACACCCCACAAACAGCTCAAATTCCGTTCTAGAGCCAGTAGATTATAAGATTATAACCCCAGGGTGCTTACAACAGCACCAGGAAGAATCACCAGTTAACAGTAAACAAATAATTGCTAATGTAATTACACAGTGCTACAACAGAAATGACAGAAAACATGACAGAAAAATTGCACATTTTGTTCATTTTGGCAAAACACATGTACTATGCAAAGACTTGACAGTGCTATTTATAATAATTGGCACAGTAAAATGTGATAGCATTTAAATAGACTTCTTTTCAAAACAGTTGCACCATTGTCAATCTCATTTCCTTAATGAATTATATGTATATATAATTAAATGCTTTGTGTACTCCCCCCCCCCCCCCATTTGGAATTTCCAGTTGTATATATGCCAGTGCTCATTGCTGCAACTTCAGCTATTAACAAAGTGCTTGTGAAACCAATGCTGCTTCTTTGCAGTGAAAAGGGAGATAAATCCGTAGAATGGATACACAAATCTGTAAATGGATTCACAACTCTATAGAATGGACTCACAAAGCTGTAGAATGAATTCACAAATCTGTAAATGGGTTCACAAATCTGCAGAATTGTAAGTTTATGCTGCATTCAGATAATTTACCAAGACCGTTTTAGGATTTCGGAATTGAGCATGCTAACATTCGTGACAGAATTAGCCAGAAGACTTGACGTTAGCTAGCTAGCATGCACACTGCTCAGCTGCAAATTAGCAAACCTACTGAATGACGTTTCCCAGCTATCCATCTTCTTGACTGGCAATTGGCTTTACATTGAGTATAGGCCAATCTGAATTTCAATGAAAATCTTGAGGAATCTTCGTTCAGCTGAATGGGAAAAAACGGAAAAAAAGGATATATATATATAAAATATATATATATATATATATATACAGTATATATATATATATATATACATACATATATATATATATATACAGTATATATATATATTTTTTTTACATTATCTGAACTCACTCGCTGGCTTACGTTAGTGATGGAGGTGACATTAGTTAGCTAGCTAGCTAGCCTGCCAAATTTCGGCTAACGTTAACCAAATACACAATTAAAGGTCCAGGAAACTGGATTAAAATTGTGGTAATATTCCCCAGAAGTGACAATTGATTGCCTTATTAATATTTATTTCACATTTTTAACCCAATTATAACCATTAAATTGTAATAAACACAATTAGATTATTGTGACCTGTTCAGCAGACACAGATGTGGTGGGTGTATATCCTGCGCTCATTAACATTCATATCTGTAGGACAGGTCGTATGTAAATAATTCCTCATTGCTCGTTAGATTAGAGCCGGTTAGGGTAGTAGGCTTACACCATCAGACAAAATGAAAGAAAGCAACATGAACTAGGCTTCACCATTGTATAGTTAAACCTGAAGATCATTCCGTGTGTAATAATGTTGCAACACTGAACTACTGTACACTAACATTATTAGACTCTATAGTCTTAAACTCCGGACCTCACATATGGAAAAGAAAGTCTTTGACTCCACATGTCTAGGCTTGAAAGCTTTTTAATTGTTATAGTAGTAGTAAGAGTTAACAGTAGCATTCTTATTGATCCACCATGTTCTCCGGCAAGTTCCAGGCGAAAATGGGCACTGCAACCACTGACTGTACAAGTTATTGTAATATTGCAGCACCCATGGGCTCTATGAATAAATCCTATTCCTTGTAGGTCTCTTCATTTTTGGGAAAATAAAAAAAGTGTATTGCATTCTCCGCATCTTGAGAAGGGGCAATGCTTAGGTATTTTCAACTTAGCCTACCCTAACTGCACAGAAGTGGCAAGAGCAGCATTTGCATATTATATGTATGAAGGATTTCACTGGACTTAAGGTTTTTGTTATACAACTAACACCCAGTTTACCCTGCTCACTGAAGGCCTGCTGTTTAGCCAAGGGGAAAGCAAGCCAATTTCAGCTTTTATACATTTTTTTGTAAGAATCATTTTAAAATGCTTCTCAACCATTGGGGAAGGCAATAAAATATTAAAACTACACATCAGCAAAGGATTCACAGATTCCAGTTTAATAACTTATGACAGAAGTAAGGAGGATGATATGGTCTGGAGAAATCGATGGGAAAAACAACAGGAAAAGAGATCTTCTGATTGGCCACTCGGTTGCCAAGTTGTCCATTTCTCATTCTTCCCCGAAGGCTCTGATTCCAATGACCAGGAGACACAACTCACTTTTGCACCAAATGATACACAGGATAGCGTTTGAGAGGTTGCAAAGGCAGATTTGAGAGGTTATAGTTACTGAGCTGTACAGTCAGGTTTGCAACTGTTATTGCATGCATTCTCACGTTAATTTACAGATTTGTGAATCCATACTACGGATTTGTCAAATTAATTGCAGATTTGTGAATCTATTCTACAGATTTGTGACTTTTGCCACAGAAGTACCTCCATAACTACAGTTCACAAGTTCGGCTCACGCAGACACAAATCTTCACACGCAGCTCGACTTGTGGGTGCCTGATGGACCAGCAGGGCTTGCTGGTGAGTGATAAGATGCTGTAACCCTGGCCAACTGAAATCCCCACACCCCTGGATGATGCTACAGCCAACAGCATGGGTCTGTGGGCCAGAGTCAGCACTGATACCAGACTGTGGGGCCCATCCATGCGCTAGAGCAATGCCACCTTGGCAGGATACCATCCGGCAGCCCCTAAACCTCATTTGTGATGTCATCACACCTTTTAGCACACTTCAGCTACCACGGCAATTCTATTTCAAGTGCAAGCCCGTGATTTCTAAAATCAGTTGCAAGCAAAAGTGACAGAGAATTAGGTTAGCGGATATAAATAATGGATGATATTTGCCAAGTGATTTTTGTAGGACTGAATCCTGGCAACTGTTAAATAAATACAGCAGACGTTGCTCAATGTATCAAGAAGGATATGATGGTATGGGCCAACAGGGATGTTTCTCAAAATTGTGTGGCAAGCATCTGACAGTAACCATTTACTTTTAACCTCAGTCACAGCCTGATGTTAGCAAACACACGCACACACACACACACACACACACACACACAAAGACAAGTAAATATAATATGAGTAAACAAGGATTATCACAAAACAATACCGCCAACATGCTTGGATAGAATAGAATTTACATGTATAAATGTTATAACAGCATGTCCATGCTATCCACACGTCTGGCCCCACTTCGTCCTGCCCCACCCACTCTACCTGGGGTGTTGGGGGGGTTGACCAGGCTACACAGGTGTGTACCCGCCTGTTTACCCGTGCAGATATCTCCTCCGCTGAACACCTGCAGCATGTGGTGGCAGGGCGTGCTGGGGCGTGCTGGGGTGTGCTGGGGTGGGGTGGGGAACTAATGCTGTTGCCACGGTCACTGCACAGCTCCTCATACGGAAATGTCAGTGGTGTGATGCGTACTTCCCTTGGGCCAGCGCTTGCTGATTGTGTCCAACTCCTTCTGGCGACCCCCATTTTTTAACCAGGCGTAGCAAAGTGTCCCCCCCCTCCCAAGCCTCCACTCCTTCCCCACTCCCCCCTGAGCCCCCCCACCCCCTCATTTGGGACCGAAACTTTACACAGTAATTGCACTTCTAGGGGGGCGGCCCCCTGCAGAAGCTTACCTGAACATAGGAATACATCAAACCCACTGACGTCAGCCCAGCACTGAATGAGGGGGGGTGGAAAAGGGCGGATAAAGAGATTGAGGTAAAGGTGTTAAAGAACACGGAAACTGCCGATTGAGAGATAAATGAAGGCAGGTCATTAGGAACACGAGGAGTGAAAGAAAGAGGTGCATTGTGGGAAGGATAATCACTCACTCTGCTAATTGCTAGCCCGTCTGAGGTGGTTGCCAGCAGAATTGGAGGGGGGGGAGGGGTGCTGGAAGGTTCCTCCCGCCTCATGCACAGCTGAGCAATCTTTTCATGTCTGCTGCCTCTGTGGGACACCCCCATTTCACCCCCCCCCCCATCTCGCCCACCCCCCTCACGGGATTGAGGAGTTACTGCACTTTCGGTCACAGCATGAAAAAAAACTCCAGCAGCTTTAGAGCAGCCTATTTTTACTGCTAGCCTTCAAACAGAGGAGGAGTGTGCAGCTTTTTGCATACAGAGAGGATTGCTCTCTGTTCATTCCTGTGATCCATATTGTGGCTGGTTTTTACAGGAGAGCCAACCAGAAATGGGCTTTTACACACTTACGAGACGCCTTGACTATGGAAGGTCTGAATTGGCGATGGTTCGCCACTAGGGGGAGCATGAAAGGGGAAGAGTGAAGCGGAGGGGGCTAACAGTGCGAAGCTGCAGTTTGAGCGCCGATAAACCCCATGAGGTGGAAGTACTTCAAATAAGCAGGTCCCCATCGTATAAATGGGCAGTGGAATATGTGCGAGATGGAATCTGTGCTACTTGACCTTCATAAAGGGCATCTGGTACAGTGAGCTAATGAGAAAAAAATAAAATAAAATAAAAATATGCTACTAAAGCTGCAAAGAAGGAAAAAAAAAAAAGGGAAACAGGCAGCTATGCGGCATTTCATATTAATCTTCCAAAATGGCAAAGCATTTTGAGAAAAAGGTGAGCACGGTGCCATGGAGGCTTCTGATGTGATGGCTGGGATGACCTTTGACCTCTTGGAAGGAGGAGGAGGGGCAGGTGGGGGGGGAGGGGGGTGATAGGTGGAGGGTAGGAGGAGTATTCCCAATCCGCTCTTCCCAACCACTCGCTTTGTTATCCCCTCAAAGTGTCTCGTTTCATCTCATTTCAGTTTTCATCCCTCGCTCCCTTTGATGTGCTCTATCTCTCAATCTCTCTCTCTCTCTCTCCCCTGTTCTTTCATACCCACCCCTTCTCCCCATGCCTGTTATTACTCTCCCTGTTTGTTTCTGTTATTGTTTTATAGATATTTCTCCCCCTTCTCCTTCCCATCCCTCCCTCCCTCTCCCCCTCCATTCTCACTCTCTCTCCCTCCTTCCCCCACTCACTCTCTCTCTCTCTCAAATTCAAATTTCAAAGTCAAAGAGTGTAGCAAACAGAAGATCGACACTGGCAAACAATTTTACTTGCGTGCACCACGCATACAAACACAAGCAATACGAATATGATTGAGCTCTGTTTCCCTCTAGCGCTTCTCTTGTATTCCAAATCCATTTTCAAAAGGGCTGTATCAGCATGCCAATTTATTTTATTTTATTTTTATTTATCCTTCATTTAACCAGAAAGGTCCCATTGAGATACAATAACTCTTCTGCCAATAAATAAAACAGAATTCAGTACATTATAAATACACACAGAGCATTTCATTATTCCCATTTATAGTGCTTTCTTGGTAACAGCCCTTTCTTTTCATAGTGTAAATACTACTTCCCTCCTCCCTCACCTACCACACGTACTGTCGCAATGACCTCACAGGCCGGTACATACCTGGGAGTTCCTCTTCTGCCTGTGAGCAGGACGCTGTGAAACAGATGGAGAGGAAGTTACGTTTGGAAATATTGGTTTTCAAGCATTTGGAAATATGTACTCTTCCCCTTTTGTCATTTTTTCCCACCCATGTAAAATGAAGAGATTCTGTTTTAATATTTCCTCTTCCTTCAATCTTATTGTTCAACCTGTCCTTTTACCTCTGTGACTGTCTGTCCCTCTCTCCATCGCTCTCTCTCTCTCTCTGTCTCTGTCAGTACCCAGGTGTCTGTGGGAAAAAGTTGCCACTGTGTACTGAACGGGGTTATGTGGTCACATGTCTGGGTAATTGAACAGTATCGAGTAGCAGATACTCCTTCCAGAACACCAGGCATCTCTGACCTTTGACCCTGCTGGCACACGCAGTCCCGTGTGACCTCACGCTGACTCCATCAAGTCCTGCACGCTGAAATCGAGGCACACGCTGTTTCCTTCCATCAGAGTGTCTTCTGCCTGCTGTGCCCGGGGGCCTGTTTTAGGTATTAAAGACCGGTCTAAATCATAAGATTAGAGATCAGTCTTATTTTGCTCTGAAGACCAGTTAGTCAGTTTCTTAGGCCATGTCTTATTTTGCCTATAGTTCAGAAAACAAATGAGGCTAAGTAAGACGGGTAGTAAGATGACTAAGTTAAATTAAATAATATTCCTTTTGGGAGAGAGAAGGGAATGTGTGAATTTGGCAGCGCAATGCATTGCCACTTGCCACAAACTGAGGGACGGTGAGTAACACTGACACCAAAAAGCAAAGTTATTACAGTTCATTGCCATTTTGTATGCATTATCTTCTAGATGTAGAATTTTATTTCTGTCTTCTGGATTTTATATTTGTTCTGTTTATTGTAGTTAAATTGTTATTGCCTGTCTGTTATGTTTGTCACGTCAGTGTATGCTTTGGCAATGTAAGTGTACCCTTACCATGCCAATAAAGCTTATTTGAATTTGAATTTGAATTTAAATATGACTTACTGTAAGGCATGGACTTCAGGGCGTTATGACCCCAGGTGCTGGGCAGCTTGTTATTAGGCAACCTGGGAGACGCACCATTTGAGTCGATGCTGATTGCAAGCTCCTTTCATTCTGACCACCTGTCGAGGGTCAAAGAAGCTGTCATGTTAGCACCCCCAAGCCCCCCCCCCCAACTCCCCACCCCCCCTCCCCATTTATTTTCAGCTCACTGCACAGTTAGGGGGTGCCGGGAGCATCCATAAGGGACGATTCTTTAAGCTCACTTTAAGTGTGTTTTTTTCCCACTGGATGGATGGAGAGCAATTAAAAGAATGTTCTCCCTTGTCTCGCTGGCACATACAAACCGATCGGCCCAGATTACCCCGGAGCCGGATCGATGGCGGCGGGGAGAGGAAGCTGTTTTTCTGGAGACCGCGGCGGTTAAGCGCTCCCCCAGTCACGCTGACCGCTATCGACTGTCCGCGGCTAAAGGCAAGAGACCGGTGTCCATGCCACACGCGCGGCGTCTTTATAAGGCTGTGCTTCATCGGAGAGACAGAGGGGGGGAGAGAGAGAAGAAGAGGGAGAGGGAGAGAGAGAGAGTCAGTGAGAGAGAGGGACAAAAAATTATTTAGTTGAAATACTACAGATAAAGCATAATAAGAATACTCCTTCTTCAAGAATAAATACTAAACATATAACAATGCTTCTTGCTGTACTGTGAGATAACAGTAGAATATGTCTTAGACAGACAGGAGAGATACTTCCTCTTATAATTTATATACATGGATTAATCTTTAGAATTGCTATTTTTTTCTGACCACAGATAATTTTGCACTCCTCCTGGGGGGAACCATATATACAATGCCATAAAAAAGTATTGGCCCCCCTTCCTGATTTCCTCTATTATTGCATGTTTTTCACTCTGAATAGTTTCAGATCTTTAGACTAAATGTAATATCAGATGAAGGGAACGTGGAAAGGAAAGTCCACTCTTCTTTGCAGAACTGCTTTAATTCAGATAAACTGGCAGGTTTTTCAGCACGAACAGCACATTCAGGTCCTGCCACAGCATCTCTATTGGGTTCAAGTCAGGACTTTGACTGGGTCACTCCAAAACTTTCATTTTGTTTCTTTTCAGCCATTCAGTTGTAGGCTTGCCTTTGTGTTTTAGATCATTGTCTTGCTGCAGAAACCAATTACGCTTCAGCTTCAGCTCATGGACAGATCACTGGGCATTCTTCTTCAGAATTTTCTGGTACAGAGCAAAATTGTGGCTCCTTCAATAATGGCAAGTCATCCAAGTCCTGAGGCACCATGTTTGACTGTTGGTATGTTCTTACTGTGAAATAATGTAGTTGCTTTAAGCCATACATAAGGGGAACCATGTCAACCAAAAAGTTCCACTTTTGACCATTTCAGTTTTCAAAATGATGAATACATTATTTATTTGAATGCCTGTCCTAATGCAGATGTCATTCGCCCATTTACAGTTGACTTATAGAGACTAGAATTCAGTCAGGTCAGTTTTAATCACTGTTAATTGTATTCATGTCATTTATAAGTGTTTTCTTCAGCAGTGGAAACACAAACATTAAATTAATAAGGTTTAATTAATCTCTCCTTAATAATATAAAGTGGTGTCAAGCCACAATCGAATTGCAGTTGTTAGCAGGTTTCCATAATTAATGTCTGAATGTACCTGAACCTACACACCCTGAGGGCCTCTACCTATACTACAAGCTGTTCCATGCATTGACAACTATGCATTATTATTTCTAATGATTCTACATTTCAGCATGGCAGGGGAAAAAAACCTCTCCATCCTTCACCATGTCTTTTAATAAAAATAGACCATCGGCCCAGGCTAGCGACCCCAGCATGGAGCACAGGTTGTCCTGATGAGGCTAGGTACAGTACCGGTTCAGCAGGGGAAGCTGACCTTTCCCATGCAGATGAGTGGACTGTAATTAGCGCCATCGTTAAAGTGGAGATAAATAAACTCTACCGGATGAGTAATGGCGGGAGGAAGGTGGAGTCGACAGCAGATTAATAACAACGAACGGGGAGGACGCCGGGGCCGGCTGGCAAGCGCCGGCCAGCTTATTACTGCTTCCAGGTCGGAGGTCATCGCAGTCTGGCTCCTGTCAAAAAAAATGAAATAATGCAAAACAAACAAAACAAGGCTGTAAAAAGATGAGTCATTAAAGCAGAAGAGAATTCCAAAGCACAAAAGATTATGTACCACACCATGCCTTTATGACATTTCTTAATTATCTGATCATTAATAACTTGTAGTGGACAAACTAATTAACCACAACATAGACAGTGGTTTTAATGGGAGGGGATTAGAAGAATAAGTATCGCCTTAGTCTCTCTCTCTCTCTCTCTCTCTGTCTCTCTCTCTCTCTCTCTCTCTCTGTTTTTAAAATATAATGTCAGTTTAAAAGGAAAAAGAGCAGAGAAAAAAGGCCGCTCTAACCACTGTCTCCCTGCAGAGGGTTATGGGAGGTCAAGCTATTATTGGGTGTGATATTTCCGGCCACTGCATAAAACTTCTGAAGGCAACCAATTTACCAGTGAGAAGGAGAGGGGGGAGAGGGGCTGACAGCGCGGAGTGAAGGAGGGGTGGGGGCGGGGGCGGGGGGCCCCAGAGGGACAGGAAATGATGTGGCGGCTGACACTCAGGAAGTGAAAGTTAAAGGAACCGCAATTTGACTGACAGCAGGGAACGGAAGAGACAAGGAATGACGTAATGGCATGGTTAAATCACTTAAAGAAACACCTCTTCCAAATAGGCCCTTAACGGAACCAGAACAACGCAGAACAAAACAAAAGCATTTGTGAATGTGAACACTTTTTTTTAGGAGGAAAATCAACCCAAAGAATTACAGGCCGTCGGTCAGCTATACACTGGTGTCAACTTGCATGAATCCTTTTAATGATCATTTTCATGTTCAGTTTATTCACTTATTCGTAAATATTTAATTCAACAGTTGTTCTTTATTGGTAAAATATAATCGCATTGTTATCATGATTTGTGGGTATCATAATACCCTGATATTTTCTAAAGGGATCTTGTCACTGTTTTATTATCTGTGATGCCCACGCACTCATGGAAGGAACTAACAACAAAGGGGGAGGTGGTGGATTGGGGGGTTTACCACTACCAGACTGTGTTCTGTGCCTTATTTAGAAGAATACTTTTGAATTCTTCTAAAACGTATAATCCGAAATCACATATTACAAATGACAAATTTAAAAAATATGTTAATTTCACATCTGAGAGAGGCCAAAAATGTACATTTGTTTTGTCTGAATGGGCACAATGACACCGAATGTAGCCGGGTTTCCGTGTTAAGACCACATCCCTCACTCTTAATGGAGCAGTGTAAATTGAGCGGGAATTAAAGTGGCAAAAGACCTGGCCTCGTTGTAAATTGAACGTTGTTAATGCTGCAGCTAATGTGGCATGTGTCCCGGTGTTAATAGAACGATGTTAATGGCGCCGGAGCTTCGGCGCTAATGGAGCATATCTCAGCGTAGCTTGAGCGGCGATAGCGCGAGCAGGTATTTCACTGTTAAGGCCACGTCTCGGTGTTAACAGGGCAGACATTTCAGCGGCAAAAAGACGGCGCGTCGGAGCAAGCTCGGCGGCGTTAATGCCAAAAGTTAACGCGACGGGTTTCTCGGTGTTAAAAGAGCAACGTTAAAGGAGCCGGAGCTTTCGGCGCTAACGCGTGTCTCCGTGTCAATGCAGCGGTTGTTTCCGAGCAGACAGAAAAGGCTGCTCAAAAGAGCAGCGGCGGCTCTGACACGGGGAAACGCGCGGAGCGGGGAGAAATTAGCCCGGGCGGCTGAAGGAGTCCCCGGCTGTCTGACACACGCGCCGAGGATAATTACACCGCCGCTCTCCAGCCTGATCTGCCCTCGAGTGGAAGAACTCACCAGAGACGCCCAGCCCAAAATGACACCCGCCCACGCCCGCTCGCTCCGCTCACCCACTCTGTCCTCTGATAACACGCGTAGACACACACCCGCACGCACACGCATGCATACATGACCAGACGCATGCGTGCGCAGTCACAGACACACAACCATGCACACACACACACACATACACACGCAAACACAGACCTATACATCATGTACATGCAGACACACACCTGCACCTACACACACACACACACACACACACACACACACACACACACGCACAAACACAGACCTATACATCACGTACATGCAGACACACACCTGCATCTACAGACACACACACGCGTACACACACACATACATGCTCAGATGCACCGTTGCAGTCCCCCCCCCCCCCCCACACACACACACACACCTATAAATCACGTACATGCAGACACACACCTGCACCTTCAGACACATACTGTACATGCACACACACATGCACACACACTCTCACAGACTGCACAGGGGGCCTGTGTGTGTTCTCAGGACCTAAGTACGGCAGAGAGATGGGAACTAGACTAAGGCCGGGGTTCTGAATAAGTCATGGATAAATCTCACATTTTGTGCAGAGCTGCCTTGGCCAAAAAAAAAAAAAAGAAAAAAAAAGCAGAATACACAGGCATTATAAGGTGGCTGAACTCAGTGCAGCAAACCGTATGCATACTGCCTACATATACCTAACACCTCCTACCTATGGTAAGAAGGGTGCATCCATCCACTACACCAGCTGACAGGTGTTACTTGTTCACTTACATCCGTTTACAGCAGGTCAGCTCCTCTGTACAAATCCAATTATCTATATATAACATTGATGCATCAGTCATCAGTCATCAGGATGTAATATCAGCCCAATCATTTGACGCAAAGATCAGTGGGTGTGTGCATCGCATTCTCTGGGCCGGTTCTCCTGGACACGCGCGGGGCCATTTGCGGATATGACAGGCGCGGTTGTCCGCCGAATTGACGGAAATCGTCTGGCAGCATTTTTCCAATTTCTGGAGATATGAAAACCTGTCGGAAACGGGCTCCTAACGCAGACGCTTCTGCTGATAGTTGACATTCCTTCGCAAAAGGTCAGGTGCGCCGCGCAGCGCGCTCGTTCCCGTTTTCACTTTGCTCTGTTTGCACTTTCATATGACTTAGAGCAGGAAGTAGGCTAAAGACTTGTTTCTCACGTGCAGTTTTAATTTGATTAGGAATGCGGCTTCTGCAGAATATGTAACAGCGTGGGGTCATTTTGCTAAGGCTGCAGCAAATTACCCCGTGCGTTGTGAAATTGTTCGCGAGCATATGCTTGTCATTTCACCGGGTATTTACTATTATTTACTGAAAGTAGCCTAGGTGTGAGCACAGGCGTAACATTTTTTAAATAATACTGCTAATCCTGATGATTAACACATATTACGTCAAATAATGGGTATACCAACAAGCAATGGGGTATTTTATTTATTTCAGAAAAGGCCAGGACACTTGTAAATTCGCACTGAAATGGCAGGTTCAATCTTGAGAGAAGCTTCTGTTCTGTAGGAATTGTGCTTGTCATTGTGTGGTTCCAGTTAATTTGTCTGCAGCGTGGGCCTGTAAATTGTGTGGATGATTTCTGTTTCTTCATCTCAATGAATGGATCTTGGATCTTCGAGAGGAGACATCTACTAGAACATTCTACTCATTTGAATTTTTTTCGGAGACAGATGATGATGTCTTCATTTTGCCATTTTATTTTTCTGTTTCTTTTTGGTTTGTTCTTGTATGTTTGACTGTGTCTGTTGTTGTCTTGGTTTGTTTTAGCTGTCTTACCTCTGTTTTAAATCTGTATTGCGTGAAGCACCTTAGAGCAGCACCTTACAGCACAAGGTGAATCTAATCTGTGTATTCAGAATTGGTATTTTGCTTCCTGGTTTGCAACGTTAACTTTCACTAGTGCTTAAGTGATATTGAATTTATACTTGCTGGTCTGGGATTATTGCCAGCCAGGTCTGGCTCTGTTGCTCGTAATAATCAGGTGAATGCAGTTATGTTTTACTCTAGGTAAGAGTGTCTGTTAAGTGATGTCATGCGTAATGCAATGTACCGCCCAAAGTTGAGATGTGCCCTCTCCCCTGGCGGTAAAAAAAAAACACATACAATTATCTTTCTTGAAATTGCAGCCAACCTTGATAAAATTGCATTATGTGCTTCATGAATGCATTATGCATTCAGTTCTCCAACCAATTTTTGCAGCCTCACTTTGGAACTCCTGAAAATACAAATACATTAAGTCTAAAAATCCAGCAGCCCCAGGTTCTATCACGTTCCATTAACGCTATACTAATCACATATGGACGGGCGTGTTTTTGTGCATGATGACAGTTCACTTCTGGTTTTCTTTGTTTTCAAACACTTAGGACGTTTGGCCCTTATGATTGCTAATTAAGCAGGCATTTAACTACACAGTAGAATATTAATTCAAATCTAACAGGCTTGAATTCAATAGGGATCAAAGATACTGAATCAGACTAAAATGCACCTCATCAGGAAAGATTTAACACTGAATATTATGTGGCGTATCACCAAATTGGTGACAGCGTCGAGAAATAGAAATACACTTTCACAGCAGTTTGGATGAAGGCAGACTGGTTTGCTTTACAGATTCTGCTGAAGGTACTGAGCCTCGAAAAACTGAAATCCACTATTAAAATCCTCCTGCTTCTCAGTAGTGAAAAGAAAAGGAAAAATGAGACCCCCACATACGAACAGGCTCAGATAGATAACAACCCCATTTCACACCTTTTATTGTCCCAAAATAGCCAGCCGAAAAACCAGCTCTGAGCTTCCCAGCTGAGCCGTGTTATATTTTGGAGCACTGACTTTTCTCAGTTATGGTACCTGCAAAATGTAAAACAGAAGATGTTCACACTGTTTTCACATGAAGAGAGGGAGCAGTGGATTAGGCTGGCAGAGATTAGGCTGGGCTACAGTGTTGGGTAGTAGACGCAGGAGAGGGAGTGGGACAGTGGGGTTGGGGTAGTACAGACCGGAGAGGGGGCGGAGTAACAGTGTGGGCCAGTCGAGACATAGCAGGGCGGGGTCACAGCGAGGGGCAGTGGACCGAATTTCAGATTCCCTCTTCTGCCATCATAGACCACAGTGCTTAAAACCCTGCATTCATTATGAACACAGGTACACTGGAAGCTGGGGCCACAGCTGCCTCTGCTGTTTTTCCCAAGATTGGGGAAGAGGAAGTGGGGTTGGCATTTCTGTGTGGATGGGGGGACAGGATGGCAAAGTTTGCCATGTACCCTCCCGCAGTCACAAAGGCAAATTAATGAACAGGGCATCAGCTAATTTCAACCTTCTATCCATCTGTTGCTCAGCCAGGAAAGTGGGGGCCGCCCAATGGAGTTTCCCACCCACAGACGCTAACGCCTATTTCTCCCCATGCGCTCGTTCTTTCCTGTTTTGTATTTGTTTGCCGACAGATCGGTCTGTGGCTCCGTGTGGCTGTGCTGCAGCTGCTGCAAGTGATTACAGTCTCAGCACCCGTGATGTGTGTCTGTACTGTGTCCCCTTGTGTCTGTTTTTGGCTGGCCTCTGTGCCAGATCTCTGTGCCCTGCCACTGTGATGTTCTTTTGTAGAGTTTGTTTCTGCGTCTTTGCATCTCACTGTCTTGTTCCTTTGTCCTTTTGCTAAAGCTATACTGTATGTGTTGTGTCTTTGTCCTCTGTATATGTCTCTGTACTGTTCACTCTCTATGCTGTGTCTCTGCTGTGCTACTGCTGTATGGGTCTCTGCTGTCACTGTGCTGTTTGCATAGGCTTTTGCTACTTGTCTGTGCCGCATTAATATTTTGGTACCGTTTCCGTGCTGTATCTCTGTGTCTGTACTGTTTCTGTGCTGTATCCATGTGTCTGTACTGTTTCTGTGCTGTATCCATGTGTCTGTACTGTTTCTGTGCTGTATCTATGTGTCTGTACTGTTTCTGTGCTGTATCCATGTGTCTGTACTGTTTCTGTGCTGTATCCATGTGTCTGTACTGTTTCTGTGCTGTATCTATTTGTCTGGTCTGTTTCTGTGCTATATCTATTTGTCTGTACTGTCTCTGTGCTATATCTATTTGTCTGTACTGTCTCTGTGCTATATCTATTTGTCTGTGCTGTGACTGTACCGCTTTTCTGTGCTTGATTGATGTTTCTGTTCTCCAGCTGTATACTGTGCACCAGTATTATGTATTCATGCTGGCTGTATGCTGTATCCATGTGTCTGTGCTGTACGTCTGTACAGTGCGTACCGTGTTGCATGTCTGTGCTCTGCTGGTGTTCCTTTAAGGTTTCTCTGTCCAGACAAACTTTGCTGCAGTCTGTCTCTTAGCGCCAGGATCAGGACAGGCTGCCTATGCTCACATCCCCTCCCCCCTACCCCACCACCACCTTCTTTCCACCATTTACCATCCCGTATCATTAATATTTATTTATTTTCTCTTTTTAGAACAATTACCCTCTCTCGCTGCGAGTGGAGCATCTGAATCCTCATTATTAGCTGCTGGAGAGACAGGCTGGCAGCGGGGAAATGTTCCCTTAAAAAATGGCAGCGGCGCTGACCCCTCTCCCCGCCGCCATCCCTTCTCTCTCCCAACGCCGCCGTAAATTGCCTATTATTTTTCTCTCCCTCCTTCAGCGGCACTTGGGCTAATGGAGGCGGCGTGGAGAGGGGAGCGGCGGGCGCACGCATTCCCGCCGCTCATTAGACGCGGGGAAGCGATCGGGCGGGCTTCACAAAGCCCTCACCTGTCAAAAAAAAAAAGAAAAAAAATAAGAAAAGGGGGCTCGGGGGGTCCTGGGGCCCTCTGCCTCCCCCCTCGCGCCGGTCCCTTCTCCGCCGTCCGCCGCTGACGACGCCCCCCCCCCGTGACCCCGTCAGCAGATTGGTCAGTCAGGGGGGTGAACGCGACCTCTGACCCCCCCGGGGCAGGCGAGATTGGCCCGTGCCAGTCAGTCAATGCTGTCTGGGCAGGCGGGTTGCTGATTGGCCCTGGTGAAAGCAGGCGGAATGGGGATTTCAGACGTCGTTGGGAGAGCACGAGCGTCCTCTCGTCTACTTTCACTGTGAAGAGCAACTGTTCCTCTCACGGGGGACCTGGGGGTGGACACAAAATTGGCAAACATAAAAAGAGCAAGACATTTTTGCGTCTGAGAGCAAATTTTGTCTGCCAGTTGCATGATGGTATATATTCTTGATCTTTTTGCCTGCCATAAACCCTAAGTGAAGAGGATTTACTGCATTACATGCTCCTCAACCCCTTTGTACAGTCAGCACCCTGTTTTACAATTTAGTATATCACTTCTGTGTAGCAATACAGTAACACTTCCCATGTTTGCTGTATGTTGGTTGCTGCCAGGGTATTTTGTGATGCATTTAGCATGAAGCCGTGCTTTACATAATAGCATTTTCCTGCATTGCGCAAGCAAAAATAATAAGGAAGATTTGGTACAGCACACTTGTATGAAAAACAATGTGCGTGAGTGAGTATGGTTATCATATTGCGTTGGCATGACAGGATACCGTATGCATGATATGGGTTGTCGGTAATGGGAGGCAAGTGTACGTTCGCTGTTACCACTAGAATGAGTAAGCAGCCGAACTGAGTAGCAATTATAATTTTTAAAAATGATAAATATGAAAAATGCAGACAGCATGAAGTTAGTAACTGAGGTGTGGGTGAAATATCCTTCTCTGTTTAACTGCGGGGGGAGGAAAATAAAATTTAAAAAAAGAGCTCACTTTTGCTCAGATCACAAATCATTCTTAATTATTATTGTGCAGATTCATAACAAAGGGAAATATTGTAATGAGTTGGCTTCCTATTCCCGTGTCTCAGAAGGAGGTGTAGTTCATTTTTCAGCCATAGATTTGCATAAATTCTCATCTCTTAAGTATGCGCTGCCAAAAGTGATATAGCACACAAGGTAGTAAGAAAGGGAAGTGGGAGAGAATGAGGGAGGGTAGGAATGAACTGAAAGGAAGTTACTGAAAGAAGAAGGAAGGAGAGCTGAAAAGGAAGAGAAGGAGAGAGGGAGAGGTAAACCAAAGCGGCAGCTGGTAGCGGTAAGTAGGATAAAGGCAGGTGAGTGCGGTGTCGGCCTCTGCACATGCTCAGTAGGAGGCGGAACAGCTGACAGGCTCTGGTCATTCAGGGGTTTTACGGCAGCAGCGTGGCAGAAGTGTGTACGGGGTCCTGGGGGCGGGGCCGGCGACGGTCGTGAAGTTTTACAACCGTGATGATGGCCCGGGGAGAAGGGTGCGGCACGCTGCAGCCACAAACCTGTCAGCCGCCCCGCGCTGTTTCTCTCCTCCTGACCCCTCAGGCAGCGCGTAGACCCCGTCCTCCTCCTCCCTCTGTGTCTGACACACACAGGAACGCTCACATGCACAAGCACACACACACACACACACACACACACAGGAACGCACGCGCTCACATGCACAAGCACACACACACACACACACACACACACACACACACACACACACACACACACAGGAATGCACACACATGCACAAGCACACACACACACACACACAGGAATGCACACACACACTCACAAGCACACACATACACACACACACACAGAGGAATGCACACACTCACACACTCACATGCACAAGCACACACACACACACACACACACAGGAATGCACACACACACTCACAAGCACACACACACACACACACACACACACAGGAATGCACGCACTCACATGCACAAGCACACACACACACACATACACAGGAATGCACACACTCACACACTCACATGCACAAGCACACACACACACACACACACACAGGAACGCACATGCATGCACACCCATTTATGATGTAAGAAATACTAAATACTGTGTTTTCCATTAATATTAAGTCTTCAACTTTCACTAACAGTCACTCAACAGTAACTGATTCCTGTCTTACTTAGCTCTTACATATGTACTGTAGCACTGCCATACCACCGAGTTCTTCACAATAAATAATTGTAATACTTATCAAAGAGATTGGGCTACACTGTATTATTTAGATCATAACAAAGAGATCGGTGGATGACTCAGTTGTTAAAATGAAAATGATTTTCCATGAAGTGCAGAAAGGTAGCACTATCACATTACATTACATTTATTTGGCAGACGCTTTTATCTAAAGCGATGTTCAACAGTGCGTAGATCACTATCACATTAGATGCAATCAGGCAAACAAGAATGAGCTGCTAACTAGTGACCCTTGCATGAACTGAGTTGCAAGCTAATCACTCAGTACAATCAAAAGCAGTCATCAAATGCAGAATAGTTGCCCTGCGTAACTTACTTCCAGCTAGCTGGCCACCACAGACACATAAAGCACACAAACATGTACAAACAAACATAAGGACATGTACACACAGTGGCCTAGACACTCACATAATCAAATATGAATACACACACACACACACACGCACACACACACACACACACACACGTGCATGCACATGCAGACATTCACTCACATACACGGCCATACACGCACCTACATGACACAAATGCAAACAGACACACACACACACACACACACGCACACACACACACACGCACACGCTCAGCATGGCGGTCTCTGAAGAAAGCATATTTCCCCCAGGCAGTGCAGATGCCTTGTTGCAGTGTAACACAGATTCATGACACACATAAAATATGAATGAATGGGAAAGCGGGAGCCCAACGGCTTGCCTGCTCCTCTGCGCTGCGGCGCACGAACGGGAATGTTTTCCTTGGTCGTAAGGGCAATTGAGCAAGAGGGAATGGGAACTGTCATGTGTGCATGCGCGTCGGTAAATGCGCGAGCGCCTGTGTGCATGGGCGGATATGTCGTTGCGTGTTTTTGAGCGCCTTTGCATACGTTTATATTTGCTTACCTGAACGTGAACATTTGCAACTGCGAGCGTACGCGCACGCATGTGTGAATCGATGAGGAAAAGACCACAGAACCTTCCTCGCCGAAACCATGACCGCACAACTGTTGACCGCAATTCAGAGCCAGTGGATCACCCACTCACCCATTGCCAATAATCTTTAGTCTTAGTATCTAGTTGCATGACCTTAAATAACCAGACCGCAAAAATAACAAAAGGAAAACTTAAACCCTGTTCACTGGCTGAACTGAACTGAATGGGGAACAGCCTCCTCAGCTCCTACCCGCACCCCGGGGGTGCCCACGGTCCCGTTCGGAGGGTAGCGCAGTGTCTCTCTCCGCCTCACCTGTCCCGCGGCATGGCGGGACGCGGTGCTCGAAAAACACACATACGAACCACTTCTGGCGCTGGCTATTTCTCTGGCGTGTGTCTTTAAATGGCCAATGCCTGGGTGACCCACACTCTTGAAAGAGGAGACACAGCAAGGGGCAATTTAAAATCAAATTCTCTTCATCAAACAGAGGGAGGAGAGGAGAGAGGCGGAGAGAGAAGGTCAGAGACGGAGGGGGGGGAGGAAGAGGAGGGGGGACGGGGCGTTCCGATTACTTGATGCAGAAAGAAAAATAACAAAGACACGGAAGGCAAGATGAGCCCATCTGGGCTCCAAGTAGCATTTCCAAGAAAAAAAAGGAGTGTGTGTGTGTGTGCACGTGTGTGTGTGTGTGTGTGTGTGTGCGTGTGCGTGTGTGTGTGTGTGTCTGTGTGTCTGGTGTGAAAGTATCTGTGCGTATATCTGTTAGTTTATTTGGGTTTTTTGTGGTTTTGTTTGTGCACATGCTAGTCTGTGTGTGTGTGTATTTGTGTGGGTAGGTGTTTGAACATTTTTGAAAATACTTTTGTCTGAGTATCTGTGCTTATAGGTGTAAAACTGAGTGTATGAGTGTTTGTGAGTATATGCCTATAACAGTGCATGTGCCAGTTGGTTTGTGTGTGTGCATGTTTAGAGATTGGGTGCTTGGGTACCTGTGTATCCATTTTTTGCATCCATGTTTGTGCATGCTTGTTTGCATGTGTGCGCGAGAGTGTATGTGTGTGTGTGTGTGTGTGTGTGTGCGTATGTGAGTTTGGGTATGTTTGTGTGTGCGTGTGTGTGTGTGTGTGCGTATGTGTGCCTGTGTGTGTTTAAAGGGGTTGTGTGTTTGGGCGAGGATGTGAAACAGATGATGGGGAGCGCGAGCAGCGATGAATATTGCATCTGCTGGAAGCGTAT